>NW_025764286.1:1800000-2075344 GCF_021365285.1 Talaromyces proteolyticus | reverse complement strand
GCTGGCAAGTAGCTCCCAGGGACACAGGGCGATGGAAATAACCAGACCGATGTATGCGCCGCGCCGGATATTGATGAACCGGGGAAGAGACCACTCAGATCCATTCCTGCAGAAAACGAGTTGTCGACTGTATTAATCGCCAGTTGGCAGATAACAAGGCCAACACCGGCGAAGAAAGCTGCTGCTCTTGACTTGGCGTTGTAGTCCGTGTCCATCCATTTCAGAGCTAGGTTCGGTGGATTCCATATCGCTTCTCCGTATATCTGGAGAGAGGCAGAGGATGTCAGACATCCAAACACGGGGAGAAGTACGCCGAGGAAAATGATCGAAAACCATTGTCCAAACACCTGATCGCCCGGTTTTCGCGCAAATCGAGAGTAGTCTGGCTGATTGGTCAGGCCGACTGCGATATTACCGATGACTGTGGTAACGCCTTGGACAATCGCCCACCCCAGCTGGCTGGATGTCATTGGGGTTGCAGCCTGAGAGAGTAGTGGGCCGCCACCGTGTGCTTGGGATAGAGCCAGATCATTATACTCAGGAGTGTGACGAAGGAAATTACATTCATGACAACGAGTGGCTTGTTCGCCTTTTCTGGAGGCACCCATAGAATGGGGATGGTGATGAGGTTGTAAATAACCCAGCCAATGAAGTCCTTCGTCGTAAGATGGGACGATGCTGGAAACGTGTTTTCAAGATGTTGAAACCCCGAGAAAATGGCACTCAACACAGCTGTGACGCAAAGACCACCGGTCCATGCCTGTGTGGCCTGCCAGAGAAAGAAAAAGACCCTCTGAATAAGAGCCACATACGATCCGTATATACCCCATACAACACGAGACCAGACTGGGAAACCTATGTGCCATGTAGCCCCAACATAGCCGTTGAAGATAGCGACCAGAGCGACGATAATCTTGCCGAGAATGATGGCGATGACGGCCTGCCAGACAGAAAGGCCGATGGCAACGAGAGACGAACCGATTTGGAAGTTCGACAAGCAGATTTGATTGATTGCCCAGAAGGAAATGTAGGAGAATCTGTCCCAGGACCGTCGCGAGGGTGGCAGGGGACGGATATCATTGTTAATCCAGACAGATGACTTTGTTTCTGCCGTGGGAGAGACGGCTAGTGCGTCGACTAGGGAACGCAGCATTTTGATCTGCTATTACACGTTCGGAATATGTGTTCCTATTACATGTGTGAAATGTATAGATATGGATAAATCACTGCGGTTACAGAGATGACTGGTTCTTTAAGATAGTCTGGTAATTATCATTTGATATCCCTACTTCCAATGACTGATTTTACGCACGGCCAGTATGATAAGGACTACCTTGCCCTAACCAACATTCCCGATGGTTATCTTGCGTGGGTCATGAACTCGTCAACCACAACTTAGACTGACTCAGGAGTTTCGAGGTAAATAATGAAAACACGATAAATGTGGATCTCCGCCCAGCTTATATAGGCAAAACCCAGCAAATAGTCCAACATTTACAGGACCTGGGAATCCCAAATCCCGCCAAGCTGGTTATCTGCGGGGAAAAACACAACGCGATTCATGGGCGGAAGACGGATTGATGGACAAAATCCCGCGGAAAAAGCGGAGTGCGAATCGACGATAATGGCTATGTTGATCATGATACGCCTAGTTGATAATAAGCTGCTATATATCAGTTTGAGCGGAGGGCTACCTGCCTTTCTCAGAGTAGTGCACTCTGTCCTTGGATAGAAGCCTAGTACTGTTGTTGTGTTATTCTTATTGTCAGATTTAGTGCGAAAATTATAAAAATTAACCTTTTTACTATTTTTAATTTTTTATTAATTACCTATACTTATTTTTTTCAATAAATTTGTATTATATATAATATATCAATTTAATTTTTATTAAAATCTTTTATTTTATTTAATAATTCTAATTTATAAATATCAACATAATAAAGGTTAATTTTAAAATATGTATTTTTTAATATTATTAATTAAATGATTTATTATTATAATTAATTTAATTTTATATTAATTTAATTAAATAATTAAGTTTTGAGGTTTTTAAAAAGGCATGGGCGATCCGGGGAAAGAGTGACAGCTCTAGGCAGCCTGTCATTGGCAGGCTCCGCCCGCAAGTTTGGCCTCTAAGAGGGTAGCCAGGGCCCTACTAGCCCTATAAGGGCCCCGAATCTCCTACGCTGTTAAGCGGCTTGAGACAATGAATTCATTTATACATTCTAACACTGAGCACCAGTTCAAGACAGGCAGCAAGATAAATTAGAGGCATCAGGCCCCTAGCGCTCACTAAAACAAAACCTTCGTAACTTAAAGCTAGGCAGGGTCATTAAAATTGGTAATAATTATAATAAAATAAGATAAATTTAGTTTGAATGGCACAAGATGACAGTTAATCAGAATGAGTACGCAGCTTGCGCGTATCTTTGATGCTACTATATGTATAACACAAAAACTCGCCAGATACCACAGGCCATAATCAAGTACTATTCCACTAGAAGTCTTTAAGGCTATGATTCAAAGATAGTTGGCGATCCGGCCGCTCCAAGCGTCCAGCCACGTTGTACATATAAAGGGGCGAGGGCATTTACCCAGGCACGCAGCCTGAGTACGTTTATCACATATGGCAGTAGAACGATCACCAGACTTATCTTCATCTGAATCTATCTGACTCTCAAGATTCGTCTCACGAGTCCATAGCGCTGCATCTATCGCCCCGCGATGCCCGCCTATATCTCAAAGAAGACTCTCTGGTCGGCTAGAGAACCGAAATGTCTCAAGTTCAGCGGAGTTGGCATGGTTCCCACAGAAATCCCAAGAGTAGCAGAGAATGTGCTGCTCAGGGAGTTCGCCAGTATGAGATCGTGGGGTGGCTGTCACCCGAAAGCGGTCCGCCACCGTTGATGGAGCAGTAACTCCAAGCGGAACAGACGGTAGCCCACAAAGCTCGTGAAAACGTTCTCCACTGACTGCGACCACGGCGGCAAAAGTAACGACTGGATCAGGAGATGCGACACGGCAGTTGACTACTGGAAGCTTATTTGGAAGACACGGTCGGATGAGAGGTGGCGATTAGGAATAACTTGGGCTATTGTTTCGTTATTTGGGGCAGGCTCTTCGTTAGCTGTTGTTATCTTTTCCAGCTCGATATTCGCTATTACAGACGTCTAATATAGTGTATTTACCCGGGTGAAAGAGGCACCGCCACTGTGTCAATTCAACTAGAATTAGTTTTCTCGGTCTTGTGCGTCGTGGAGCGATGGGTGCTGGATGGTAATGGCACCAATGGCAGCACAATTAGGTATGGATCACTCGCTAGGTCTTTCTGTGTGCATAAATAGTCGGCCATCACCTGTCAATAAATTGCGACACGACAAGAGATCAAGATAAGATGGGACCATCCATACCAAATACGTACTCTCCGTGGCGGGTGGTGACAGGCAGCCAATCAAATTAGCAGCACTCGATCATATTGGTGGTTAAAAACTCCGGCTTTAGCGGCCTTCGCCTGTTCCGGTCATCACATGGTTGGAATCACATCAACATATGATGAAAAGAGAAACAGGCTTAGATTCAGAGCCGCAGACGGCGAAAATTATTTAAAGTATAAAACGAAATGGCATCGCGTGAGAAATACAAGTTCTTCGCACTGAACCACATTCATCTCTAAAACAACAATGTACTACAGTAGCGGCAATTACGAGGCCTTTGCTAGGCCACTCAAACCCGAAGGCATTGACAATAAACATGCCTGGATTGTTGGTTCTGGCTTAGCTGGACTTTCTGCGGCTGCGTTTCTTGTCCGGGATGCTCAGATGCCTGGAAAAAATGTCACCATTCTAGAGGAGCTACACCTCCCTGGTGGTGCGCTGGACGGGTTTAAAGTTCCTGAAAAAGGATTCGTGATTCGCGGCGGTCGTGAAATGGAAGCTCACTTTGAGTGTCTTTGGGATCTATTTCGCTCTGTGCCATCTATTGAAGAGGAAGGAGCCAGTGTTCTGGACGAGTTCTACTGGTTAAATAAGCGTGATCCAAACTATTCGCTGCAGCGCGCAACCATTGAACGCGGCCAAGATGCCCAGACAGGCAAGCTCTTCACTTTGAGCGACGCTGCACAGAAGCAAATGGTCAAACTCTTCTTGGCGTCGAGGCAAGACGTTGAGAATAAGAGAATTGACGAGGTATTTGGCCAAGACTTCTTCAAAAGCAACTTTTGGCTCTATTGGCAGACGATGTTTGCATTCCAGACTTGGCACTCTGCGCTGGAGATGAAACTCTATCTACACCGGTTTTCAATCATATTCACGGTATGCCTGATTTCTCTACACTCAAATTTACAAAGTACAACCAGTACGAATCGTTGGTGCTCCCATTGAAAAAATGGCTCGAGGATCAGGGTGTCAAGTTTCAATTCAACACCACAGTGCATGATGTCGATTTCGACATTACTGGTGATACAAAGCAGGCCACCTATATCCACTGGGTCCAAGACGAAAAAAAAGGCGGCAAAGACCTTGGCGTCGACGATCTAGTCTTCTTGACAATAGGTTCTTTGACGGAGAATTCTCACCTTGGAGACCAACATACACCCGCTACTATCCAAGACGGCCCTGCACCTGCATGGGATCTCTGGCGACGTATTGCGGCTAAGGGGAAAGATTTTGGTCGTCCAGAGGTATTCTGTGGCGACATTCCCTCTACAAAGTGGCAGTCTGCAACTGTGACGACCTTAGATAAACGCATTCCCTCGTACATCCAGAAGATTTGCAAGCGAGACCCTTTCAGTGGCAAGGTGGTAACAGGGGGCATCGTCACCGTACGAGACTCTAACTGGCTTATGAGCTGGACTGTAAATCGACAGCCTCATTTTAAGAGCCAACCTGCAGATCAAATTGTCGTTTGGGTTTACAGCTTGTCCACAGAAAAACCTGGCAACTATGTCAAAAAGGGCATGCAAGACTGTACTGGGGAAGAGATTACCCAAGAGTGGCTGTATCATATGGGTGTTCCAGAAGCCGACATACCAGTTCTTGCTGCTGAAGGTGCAAAGTGCGTTCCCGTCATGATGCCGTATGTTACATCATTCTTTATGCCCCGGCAGGCGGGAGATCGTCCTGACGTTGTGCCTACCGGGTCAAAAAATTTCGCATTCATCGGCCAATTCGCAGAAACCACGCGCGATACAATCTTCACTACAGAGTATTCTGTTCGAACAGGCATGGAATCCGTGTATCAGCTTACTGGGGTCGACCGCGGAGTACCAGAGGTTTTTGCTTCAACATATGACGTGAGGCACTTGTTGAGTGCGTCGTGTCAACTGAGAGATGGAAAGGAGCTTTTAACATGGATGCCAGAAAGGATACGAAAACTTTTGTTTGAGAAGTTAGAGGCGACGCAAATTGGGCAGCTATTGCACGAATATCATCTGATATAAGTTATAGAGTAGATAAATCTATATAGATATAGATATAGAGTAGGTTAATAATTATTAACTAAATTCATTTACTGATTAACTAGATTACGGTGCTAATTTCCTCGGACAAAAATTTGAGTGTAGATATCACAGATGGAGACGGCGCAATTAGTGATTATATCGAATTCGCAGTCTTCTTTGCACTTCATCATGCTTCTGGTTTCCGCGAATACAAAGTATGTCCGAACCAACGCCGAGAGTTTTCTTGTCTGTATTGTTGTAGTCCGACCAATCAAATTCAATTTAATATCGCCCCTCTAAAATTTCTAATTTGCGGATTTAGCGTGGCCTAGTAGAGAGGCTCTCGATTCCGGCCGAGTTATCTCCTATCTTGGTTGACTTCCGAAGTATACCCGATATCATCGATTTGACGAAACGGCCGATGATTTCATTTCCGACCTCACTATTGGTTTTGGAACTGGGCATTCGAAGTCCGACAGTCCTTGTCGAGGCGAGCAAGTGGCCAAGTATAATCGGTTGGTGGATATTGAAGACGAACTAAGATTTTCAAGGTTGAGTAACAGTCAGTACGCAGGGTCAGAATTCGTTTAGAATGTCCATCCGCGTGTTTAGATGCCATATATAATACTAGTTGGATCCAGCAATACTATGCTACAATAGGAATCTCCCATTGGCAATAAGTGTGCAGAGTCTGGAGAAATTTGATTCGGACGTACGTACGGTCAGACACCTCATAAAAGAGTCTTATTCACAGTACAGTAGGGAATAAAACTAATATTATTATCATAATCAATTTGAACGACCTTGCCTGGCTGTAAGCTGTGAAGGTCTCATCTTATTAGGCGCTAGGGGGGCTTATAGGGGCATACGCCCCTAATTCCCGCCACTTCCTGCCCCGAACTGGTGCCTAACGTTACGATGTACAAACGAATTCCTCGCCCCAAGCGGCCCAGAAATGTCGCCCCGGAATAAACTCATTGACGCCAACCAAACAATTTTAAGATTAGTACCTTTACCTTTAATATAAATAAATATTTTAGATTTATTAGAATAATCTCTTGTAATATAATTTTTTATTCACTTTACTTAAATAAATTTATTAGGATTACTTGAACATTAACATTTAAAAGTTGTAATTTAGATAAAAAGACAGAAATTTAATATAAAAATTCTAGTTACGTAAAATTATTATAATTTGATTAATTATTTATTACAAATAAACTTATATCTTATATTTTTTTATCATTTTTACCAAATTAGCCAAATTCTGACTCAGGAGCGTCCTGTCACGCACCGGGACCCACTCTAGTTGTCACTGGCTGTGTCGAGGAGCGATACGATGTGTTGAACCACACAGAGGTTCCTTGAGGGTAACTAGTAACGAAGTACAAAGGTTGCCGAAGGGTAAAGGTGAGGGTAAGACACAACTAAAGTAGGAGCGATGCCTTGAAGTGCCGTAGTACTTCAAGTGGGATTGCCTTGCTGACCCTTACAGTGTAACTGATAGTAATAATCGTAGTGACTTATGTTAAAGAACTATGCTAAGGTAAACTAGATACATGCAAATGGGTGTGTTTATATAGATGTCGTTCCTACAATATCCCTACAATCTGTCCGTATACAGATTGTATATCCAATCACCTTCTTGTCTTTTCCTACACTTCTCCTACACTCTTATTGTATACCCGAGTGTAGTTGCTTATGTAATGTGTAATCCCGTGTGAGTAGCAAACGGGCTGTGTGTGGTCGTGGTAACTGGTTGGCCGTGGTGTTAGCCGCTTTAACAGACACTTGCCCTGAAGTGGCTTAAGACATCCTAATCTGTCCTTAGCTTTGCATATGTTGGTTTCGTAACATCACTCCCCCTCCTTGAAGTCCTTTGTCCTCAAAGGTATAAATAGAAGACGCGCCCTCGTTCCCAGCGTGACCCTGCTTCCTTTGGTGAGTGTCCGAAATGCGTCAACATGACTCCTAAAAAGGACCGTCTGGCTTATCGTGTGTCCCAGTCCGATCGCATCCGTCGAAACGGTTTCCCCGTCGATAATCCGTGCGAATATTGCAAAAGTAAAAACGAGATTTGCATAATGGATTCAAAAAGTCGAAACTGTGCGTCGTGCACACGTCGTGGTCGCAAATGCGAAAAGCGATTTCATAGTGAGCGAGAATGGTCAGATCTTCAGAAAGCTGAGGATCGTATTAATCAAGAGCTTCGCGATGCTCTTGCAAAACAGGCGGATCTGTCCGCGAAAATAAATCGTTTATTCAAACAACAGCAGTTTCTCAAAGAGCGAGGTTCGAAAATGTTGGATCATGATTCCAACGTGATGGAGATCTTAGATGAGGAGGATCCCGATGGCATCCCTCCTCCTTCTCCGACGAGAGAGATGCAACTAAATGCTATCTCCGACGTGGATTTTGAGGCCTTGTTCGCCAACCTGCCAATGTCTCCGCCTGGTGAATTGGGTTCCTCCGTCGGTAATCCTCTAATGCATCTGGAGCATCCGCGAGGTTCTCGATAGGTTCCCAAGTGTTTTCTGAGGTATCGTATCCCTTCCATTTGACCAGGTAGACAAATTTCCCATTGACTTGCTTTTCTCCTAGTATGTCTTCGACTTCATATGTCTCTTGCTCGACAATGATATCTGTTTGGAGTTTTGCATTTGATGGCGCTGGTTCCAATGATGAAACGTGGAACACTGGGTGTATTTTCATGGCTTTTGGTAGTTTTAGTTTGTAATTGACTTCTCCGATTTTTTCTTCAATTTCGAATGGCCCAATTCGTAGGTGGTTCAATTTGTCTTCCTTTCTTTTGGCGTCTAAATTTCGTAAAAGGTAGACCTTCCCTCCCTTCTTGAGATCAGGTCCCTTCTGATGTTTTTGGTTGTATCTTCTTGCCGATTGTTGTCCTTGATTTTCAATTTCATTGTGTAAATACTGGTGTAACGCCTTCATTGCGTTGACCATTTCTTCTGCTTCTTGTGCGATTGGTTGCTTGTATTTGGGTTCTCCTGGCATTCTTGCTTCTTTTCCTGTGTATGCCTTGAATGGTGTCATTCCTATGGTGGCTTGCTTGCTTGTATTGTAGGCCATTTGTGCCATAGGTAGTAGCATTGCCCAATTATTTCGGTCGTAATTGACGTAATGGCGTAAATACTGTTCCAATGTTTGGTTCGTTCGTTCAGTCTGTCCATTCGTCTGTGGGTGGTAAGCGGTTGACAGCCGCTGTTCTCCTCCCATAAGGTCCATCATGGATTTCCATAGTTTCGATGCAAAGGTCTGTCCCCTATCTGAGACCATAATCTCAGGTATACCGTGGTGCTGAAAGACTTTGTCAATTAACAGTATTGCTAATTGTTTTGCTGTCAATTGCTCCGTGGTTGCAACGAAGTGCGCATATTTAGTCATTCTGTCCACTACCACAAGTATCGAATCGTTTCCTTGCGACTTTGGTAGTTTGACGATGAAATCCATTGTTACCCATTGCCATGGATATTCTGGTGCTTCCAGTGGTTGCATTAGTCCATGAGGTTTGTGCCTATTAATCTTGTTCTTGTGACACTGGTCGCATTCCTTGATGTGGTTCTCGATGTCTCGAATCATTTTTGGCCAGTAGTAGTTCCTCGTAATTCGTTCTAGAGTGTTTGATACTCCTGGGTGTCCTGCCAATATGTTGTCGTGATGAAGTTGGATAATTTCCGTTCTGAGTGTCTTTGGTACATAGATTAGACCATGCCAAAATGCTAATCCTTCTTCCGTCATTGTGATTCGGTCATCCTCATTGTTTACCATGTTGAATATCAGTCCGTCTTGCTCGGTTTCTTTTGCGATTCTGTCTTGTAATTCCGAGTCTGTTACTCCTTCTAGTGTTGCTGCGAGTATTGCCGTTTGAGGATTATGTACTAGTGTTCCCCTATCTGTTTCCTTGAACAGGGCTGGTTCTGGTGATCTGATTCCTTCTTCATGATCCGGTCTCCTGCTTAGAGCGTCTGCTCGTTCGTTGTCTTTTCCCTTGCGGTATTCTATTTCGTACCAATAGTTTGCTAGCAATTCCGACCATCTCGCTTGTCTTCGGTTAAGAACCTTGGTTGTGAGGAAGTAGGTGAGGTTCTTGTGGTCCGTGATAACTCGTATTGGGAACTTAGTTCCTTCCAAGTAGACTCTCCAATGTCGAAGTGCTGTCACTATGGCTAGCAGTTCTTTATCGTGAATCTCGTAATTGAGTTCTGCATCAAGCATTTTCCTTGAGTAATACATTACTGGTCGTAGTTTCTTGTCTGGTCCTTCCTGCATCATTGCTGCTCCTATTGCGAAATCTGAAGCGTCTGTTTCCAACACTGTTGGTTTCTCCGGGTCGTGTTGCATCAGTATAGGTGCGGTGGTGAGCCGAAGCTTCGCTTCTTCGAATGCTTTCTGGCATTCCGTTGTCCATTCAAACTCGAAGTCCTTTCGTAACAGTTTGAATATGGGATTCATTATCCCTGCGTATCCTTTCACGTATCGTCGATAGTAGTTGATTAATCCGAGAAAGGATTGCACTTCTTTAACGTTCTTTGGTGTAGGCCAGTCTCGTACCGCCTGTACCTTTTCTTTATCCATTTGGATCCCTTCTTGAGTGATTCTGTGTCCCAAGAAGTCCGTTTCTTGTACGTGAAACTCGCATTTCCTAAGCTTCAACTGTAGCTTTGCTTCCCGTAAGCGATGTAGGACCATCCTTACGTGTCGTACGTGATCGTTCATGCTGTCTGAGAATATTAATATGTCGTCGAGGTATGCGACAGTAAAGTCGTATAGGTAATCCCCGATTACATGGTTGATGTACCGTTGGAATGCTGCTGGTGCATTGGTTAATCCGAAAGGCATAACCAGATATTCGTAATGTCCAAACTTGGTCTTGAATGCAGTTTTCCATTCTTCTCCTTCCTTGATTCTCAGTCTGTTGTACGCGTCCGTAATATCGAGTTTCGTAAACCATTTCTTTCCTCGTATTTTGTCTTGTATTTCCGAAATCAGGGGTAATGGGTGACTGTCTCGTATAGTGATTTTGTTCAGTTGTCGGTAGTCTATACATGGTCGTAGGTCAGTAGTCCCCTTCTTTCCCACAAAGAGTACGGAGTATCCTGCTGGCGAGCTTGAGGGTCTGATGTATCCCTTTTCCAAGCTTTCATTCAGGTACTTCTTAAGTGCTGCCGTCTCATTTTCTGACATGGGGTAGATTCGTTGAGGTCTTGGTTCTTCGTTTTCTTTCAATGGGATGGTATGGTCCCATTCACTGTGTTCAGGTAATTTCTTGTATGTTCCGTTGAACAATTCCTTGAATCGTTCATATTCTTTAGGTAGTTCAGGTTCTGCGGTTGCCGCGATCTGACACTCCTCTTTCAGGTGTTCGGTAATGGCCTCCCCTTTGGTCCCATTCCGTATAAGAGTCCACGAGGAAGTCAAGTCGTCTGCTTCTTCCGTCGTACTCAAGTCTCCCGCCTGTCCGGTGACTTCATCTACCTGAGATATCTGTCCACAATTACAACGATTCATTTTGATTTCGCCAGTTCCCCAGTTTATCTCCGGGTTATGAACCTTGAGCCATGGGATTCCAAGAACTATGTCGTTTGGTCCCAGTTCTGCGACGTCAAAGTTGATCATCTCGTGATGGTTTCCTAATACCATGGACAACCACCCTGTTTCATGTGTGACTCCCCCTTCTTGCAGGCTCACCCCGCTGAGTCCTGTGATGGGTACTGCTTGGGGTTTCTTCCTTCCCAAGATTTTCAATGTTCGTTTTGTTTCTTTATCCATGAAGTTGTGCGTTGCTCCCGAATCGACCATTGCTTCGATCTCTATTCCGTATATGGCCACTGTGGTTCTTAGTTGCCTTCCACAAGCCGTTGCGTTGAGTTCTGCCCTTTCGTATGCACAGTTGTCCGCATGCTGCGGCCATTTCCCTTTTGGAAATTCCCCAGCCCTAATTTTAGGGTGTACGTGCGTTATACATTCGTCATTGTAGCAGATTTTCCATGATAACATCCGATGCTTTGGATGTTGCTCAAGCTGTAAGCAATTGCACCATGCCGTCTGGCATTTCCATTCCTTCATTTGTTTCGTTACGCTCATTCTTCCTTCTTTCTCATACCATGGTGTTATGATGCACTGCATCCTTTCAATTCTGGTGAGGTCATGGTTGGTATGGACACATGGCTGATTCTTCGGGTCTTCGCCATAAGGTAGTTGAATGTAGTCGTTCATCCAGGCTTTTACGAATCCATCTCGTGGATCATCGTCTTTTCTGCCTATTTCGGGGTTACGAGTTTCTTCGAAACTCCCAGCTTCACTGAGCTGCACCACCTTTTTCTTCGAGGGGCTGATGGTGTTCCATTCCTGCGTCAATTTCCATTCGCAGTTTGATATCTTCGCTTGCTTCCTCTTTCTTGGGAAGTAGCCCTGGCTTTCTTTTGCTTCCCCATGGATTGTGCATGAATCCATTGTGCAAAAGGTCCAATGTAATAATCCGTGCCCTGGGTGGTCTTTCTCTTCAAAGATTACCCTGCACTCGGCTCCACACTTGTTCTCGAGGTGTGTCCGAACTTCGTAAAGCTTCTGCTTTCCTTTTTCTTTGTCAGCCGTCTTTGAACTCTCGATGTCGTTCAGAGCTTCGTTCAATTGGCTTTCTATCTTTTCGACCTGACTCATCCCTTCGTACTGTCGCCACCCTTGGCTTTCTGGGATTTCGTCCATTTCTGGGAACTCTTCGGTGTCTCCCGATTCATACTGTTCCGCGTCGTCATAGTCGTATTTCGGGTAAGACTCTCTGTCTTCCTCATTTGTCGCATTCAATTGTCGTCCTTGTGGTTTGACTCTACACTCTCTCCTGAAGTGGCCCGTCTTCCCACAGTTGTAACACTTTATCTTTGACTTGTCGAATTTCGTTTTTGGCTGTTCTTGAGTGGCATCAAGTTCCATAGGTCGAGGTCCATACGGGTCCTCCCTTTTCTTGTGGTGGTATGGTTTCTTGCCACTGCTCCAGTTTCCGCCGTATTTCTTTTCCATACGTCGTTCGTAGAGCCTATTGTCGAGTTTGACTGCTACATCAATCATGTCCGTGAGATTGTCTGGCCTAGTGGGTATTCTGGCTATCTCATCCTTGATGTCGTCTTTCAGTCCTTGGTAGAATCGATCTGCTTTGGCCTCATCATCCCATCCGAGATGAGAGCTGATCTGGTAGAATTTCGACGCATAGTCTGAGGCTGATGTGATCTGCTTCAGACGTTGAATTTTCTGAGCTGCGTTATTTCTCTCATCGATTTCTCCAAAGGTTGATTTGATTTTTCTGACGAATACATTGTAGTCCGCAAAGGTTTCATCGATCTCGTCTTCCCTGTCATCTGGGGCTATCTCAAACCATGCCCGTACATAGGGTTCAAACCAATCCATAGCTTCTCCTTCTAGGAACGTTGAAGCTGTCAAGACCTTGTCTGGTTCCCCATGCAGCAAGTGCGAGTTGACAGAAAAGTACAACTGCATTTGTGCTAGGTAACTCCTCAGCTTGGTCCTATCTCCTTTGAACGGAGTTGGTTTGTTGATCTTAATCCTTGCGTGTGATGCATTCTCCAATTGGCTAATTCGTTCACGTAATTGTTGATTGACTGCCATTACGGATTGAACACTGGGTGTTTGTCCTCCAGTGGTACTGGGTGTTGGAGTTGCATTGTTGCCTGCCATGATTAGTAGTCTTGTTGGGGTAATACTTTCCTAATGTAGTAATTGGCCCTGCTTGATAGTACTTGTCCCGTATCGTTCCTCGGGGTCAAGACGATAGTTCTTTTGTCACGCACCGGGACCCACTCTAGTTGTCACTGGCTGTGTCGAGGAGCGATACGATGTGTTGAACCACACAGAGGTTCCTTGAGGGTAACTAGTAACGAAGTACAAAGGTTGCCGAAGGGTAAAGGTGAGGGTAAGACACAACTAAAGTAGGAGCGATGCCTTGAAGTGCCGTAGTACTTCAAGTGGGATTGCCTTGCTGACCCTTACAGTGTAACTGATAGTAATAATCGTAGTGACTTATGTTAAAGAACTATGCTAAGGTAAACTAGATACATGCAAATGGGTGTGTTTATATAGATGTCGTTCCTACAATATCCCTACAATCTGTCCGTATACAGATTGTATATCCAATCACCTTCTTGTCTTTTCCTACACTTCTCCTACACTCTTATTGTATACCCGAGTGTAGTTGCTTATGTAATGTGTAATCCCGTGTGAGTAGCAAACGGGCTGTGTGTGGTCGTGGTAACTGGTTGGCCGTGGTGTTAGCCGCTTTAACAGACACTTGCCCTGAAGTGGCTTAAGACATCCTAATCTGTCCTTAGCTTTGCATATGTTGGTTTCGTAACACTTCTAGACTGAGATTTTTTTAATCTTTAGCCTTAATAATTTAATCTTTATTAAGTCTAAAAATAGAATTATCTTTAAATTTTATTTTTAGATCTTATCCTTCAAAGTATAATAGTAATATATAGAATCTTTACTATCTAAATTATATTAATAATAATACCACTATTTAGTTATATATTAAATATTTAAATCTATCTCTTTATATTAAGATATTCCTAATATAAAATCATATTTTTTTATATTTATAATACTAAATATTTATATAAAAGACTTCATTCTATCTTTTAAATTAGGAATAATAACATTTAATAATGTCTTACTAAAGATACTAATTATATAGCTATTAATTATTTATATCTGGACTACACCCCTAATATTATAATATGAATGCTTTATAACCTATTTTTAACTTATAAAGTTCTTTTATACACTATCATCTATTAAGATTAATATTTATTAAGTCTTCTTTATCATCTTTATATATATATATATTTTAATACAGAGCTCTACTTTAATTTAGCTCTTATAAATATCTAATATCATAGCAGCTAATAATATTGATTTAAAGAATTATTTTTAGTATTTTAATTTTAGATATAGATTTTTAGTCTAATATTCATCTTCTAAATATTTTTTTTTATAATAATGATTATATTCAATTTCTTCTTTCTTTAGATTAATATCCTTTCTTTTAAATCTTTTATAAAATCCTTATTACTCTAAAGATCTTCTTTAATCTGAAAGAAATGTTTTTCTTTCTTTATATTATTTTTTCTATACTAATTTTAAGCTTATATTATAGTCTAATAAATTATATCTTTATTCAGATAATTTATCTTTTTTTTTATCCTATTTTAAAACTACTTATCTTTCTAGCATATCATCTTTAATAGTCTAAATATAGAATATAAAATCTTTATAATTCTTTAGAATATTTAGATATTTATTTAGTTCTCTATAAATTACTAAAAGAATCTTATTATAAAGATATATTTATCTTTAGAATTTAATATATTATTAATCTAAATAATCCTTCTATTTACAAAAAATAATATTAAATTTAATTATTATCTAATTCTCCTATTATTAAGTTATTAGAAATTTGAAATTTATCTTTTATTAAATTAAGATTATAGATTTAATTAAATTCATTATAAATCCTTAAAATCATTTCTATATTATATCTTTAAGTTTTACACTATTCTTTTAATAGATAGTCTACTTTTTTAGTATATTATCTTCAAAAATACTAATAACTATTAAGATTTTTTATTTATAGATATTTCCTCTATCAAAGAATCAACAGTTTCTTTAAAAATATATATTTAGACGATTTTTAAATATCTATTATTTATAATACAATTTCTTTTTAAAGATTAGAAGATCCATCTTTAAGGACTTATTATCACTATATATCTCTATATAAGATCTCTTCTAATCTATACTTAAAGTATCTAATAATTCTTAAAGAACTAATTCTATTCCTATAAATCATTCTTTCTACTCTAAAGAGTTATTATTTAAGATGCTTTTTAGTATCTTAGCTTTTTAAAAAAGAGCTTTAATATATAGTTACTTTATTCACTATATCTTTTAGATTATAAAGTCCACTTTTAATCAATCTAGTTATTCAAATATTATAATAAATAATTTATCTAATATATATTTATTAAAATCTTATTTAAATTTAATCAGTTACTTAATTGTATTCTTAATAATATTAATTAAATATATATTTATAAGATTATCTTATTTAATCTCACTGTTTCTCATCCTTTAAATCTTAATAAATCTTTCTTTAGTTATAAATATGTCAATTAAATCATTAATCTAAGATAAAGAATTTAAATAAGTTAAATAAGATTAAAGTTAATATTTAGATATAATAATTAATATAAATAGATTCTTCCTAATATAAGAATAAATAAACTATAAGAACTAGAATTGATAGAATATAAATATATTGATTTTTATATTAAATAAGGCTTCACTAGTATATGCCCTATATATAGATAGCTATTCACTACTCCTTTTTACTATAAGGATTCGGTCTAGTGTTTATGAGCGATATCTTTAGACACATAACTCACTAGCACCCGCGTCACGTGCACTATATAGAATCAACACCAACCTCTGTACATTCGAATAGGGGCGTTACATTTAGTAACTATAATCTAATTTTATTTGAAATCTATCTTTTTAGTAACTTTATAATTAATCTATTAAAAGATTAAGAATATATATTAATTAATTAATTAATTAGCTAACTTTAATATAATGAAAAAAAGAGATAATAGTGAATAGAAAAATATAATTATCATATACTCCTTATGACCTCGTCAGTCACACATGCCACAGCAAGGAAGATTAATAATGAAAAGAATAAAACACTTGTAGCAACGTTATGATTGAAACAGGCCTAAATTTGTCAGAATAAAAAAAATACTGGCCGTATTAATGTCATGATACACAAAAAGAACACTACACACTTATCTCGACATGCGGGCTCTTGTCCACCACGTCGCTCGCCAGGGTGGCCAAAGACGAACTTTGCAAGATACTAAAGATGGAGATATCCGAGGCAGCTTGGAGCATCAGCATGTTACGCAGCTCGACAGCGACAAGTGAGTCGACGCCATACAGGGAAGGTGGCTTCGCCAGATCAATATCATCCGTGGGAATTACGAAGATATCGGCTAGCTTTCTGGCAATGGCACTGCCCACTAGTTGCACCGCTGTGTCGCGCGAGCCGGCCTCTTGCAGGAGGGCAGCGAGCGGCTTGGCCTCAGCGTCAGTGCCGTCGCCGAGTTGCTGGGCCTGGGCGCTAGGTGGCCTGCGGTACTTGAGGGGCACGAAACGGGCATCACGACCCATCTGCGACTCGCTCGCGGGATCCCACTGCGGCCCTGGGCCCGAGTTCAGTCCAAGAAGGATCTGCGGCTGGTCAAAGGGGTGGATGACGGCGGCGGCAATGGCACGCAGCACAGCTTCGTCGGGCATCATGAGCGACTGCGCGGCACGGCGCATGCGGTCGGACACAGCGCGTGACTCAGCGACGTAGCCCACACCCTTGATGATGCCGATGTCGATGGATACGGCTGGCAGCCCAGTTGCTTGTCGGTGACGCGCCAGTGCGTCCTGGTAGGATCCGCCAGCCGCGTAGTTGGACTGGCTGGCCCAGCCGAGAATGCACGAGAGCGACGAGAGCATGACGAAGAAATCGAGTGACTGGGGCTGCGAGAAGTGCGAATGCAGGTTCCAGCTGCCAGCAACTTTTGGTCGAATAGCCGTCTGCCAATCATCCAGCGCCATTTGCTCGAGGATAGAGTCCTGCAGCACCATGGCACCTTGGATGACACCTCGTACTGGAGGGAGCTGCTCGTCACGCTCGCAGCTACCAAGGGCTTTGCTTAGGGCTTCATTGTTGGCGATGTCGCAGCTGACGGCCACGACGCGGCATCCGGCCTGTCGCAGCTGGGAAACAAATGCTCCTGAATTCTGCTTGCCTGCACTACGCGATAGCAATATGAGGTTTCGGGCGCCGTGGTCTACCATCCAGTGCGCAATGGATCGGCCAAGGCCGCCTACGCCCCCCACAAGCAAGTAGGAGGCGTCCGGCCGTAGTTTAGGCGTCGCAGCTTGTGGGACCACCCTAACCTGCTCGTCTGGCTCGACTGACAGCACGACTTTTCCCGTGTGCTTGCCGGTCTGTAGGAGGCGGAAAGCCCTTGAGACCTCCTGCATGGGGAAGACGGTGACGGGGTGAATAGGTCCAATGGCCTTGTTTCTAGCAAGTCGTGCCACATCACCAAGCACACGTTGTACATGGGGTCCTCGCTCGCGCAACAGAGTCATCATGTCCAGAGATGTAAAAGACGCAACCCGTGAGAAGGTGCCCATCTCAAGCCGGCTATTTCCCTCCAGGTCTCGCTTGCCAATCTCGACGAAGTGGCCGAAGGGGGCAAGCACGTCGAAGCCAGCCTGTAGCAGCGGCCCGGCCAGAGAGTTGAGCACCACATCGACGCCGCGTCCACTCGTTGCAGCCAAGATCCCTGGCGCAAAAGATGCGTCACGGCTGTTGAATATGCGCTCGGGAAGGATCCCGTACTCACGTGTAAGGAGGTCGCGCTTCTCCTGAGATCCGACAGTGGCGTAAACTTCGGCGCCCAGGTAGTCCTTGGCTAGCATGATGGCTGCTTGGCCCACGCCTCCAGCAGCAGCGTGGATCAGGACCGACTGGCCGCGCTGGAGGTGTGCCACCTCAACAAGACCAACATAGGCGGTACTGAATATCATGGGAAGCGACGCAGCGTCGTCGAAACTCATGCCCTCGGGCATGTGTGCGACGCCATGCCAGCTAACTCGGGCACGACTGCTAAAGGGGCCAAGCAGCAGTGCCATGACGCGGTCGCCCACAGCAAAGCCCTGAGCCGCGGCCTCGCTGCCCAAGCGCGTGATGATGCCTGCGCACTCGAGGCCCATGACACGCTCACGCAGCTGGCCCATAGCTACCATGACATCGCGGAAGTTGAGGCCGTATGCACGCGGCGCTATCTCCACCGTGTCAGCTTGGGTGTTGTCACTGCCGCCGATATCCTTGTCATCATTAAATGCCAAGGTATCCAAAAGGCCCGGGATGCCAACCTCCAGGCGTAGCGGGCACTGGTCCTGGAAAAGGGCTGCCTCAGGGATGGATTCAGGCACAGCCCAGTTTGGTGCCGGGGGTGTAAGTATCTTGTTGCGCACTACGTCTTTGGATACACGCGGAACTAGGATGAGGCCATCCCGCACCGCAAACTCGCTTTCTACTGGGGCTGCTTCGGCCGTGATGGAGTAGACGTCGTCAGGAGTGCCCAGGCAAGCCTGGAGCACATGCACAATGGCCCTGGTGCCCGGTTCCGACCACACAGG
The DNA here is from genome assembly GCF_021365285.1 of Talaromyces proteolyticus. NCBI lineage: Eukaryota > Fungi > Ascomycota > Eurotiomycetes > Eurotiales > Trichocomaceae > Talaromyces > Talaromyces proteolyticus. The sequence goes on along the minus strand of NW_025764286.1, from coordinate 2,056,611 downwards.
GGTGTTGGGGTCCAGGTCGAGAGTCGGGAAGCGGCGGCCTACGTACTCGGACCTTAAGACGCGCAAGAATCCGGTGGCCAGTGCCAGGCTTGGATTCACGCATTCGATGGCGGCGCCACGCGTAACCCAGAGAAGGCCCTTGCTGCCAGTCGCCATGGCTTTGATGCCTTGCAAGCCGACGGCATCGAGGGTGTGGAGCACGGGTTGGTCAATCTCGCCTACAAACACGCACAATTTAGTGCTGTAAGTCTCCGGCATGATGGAAGGCGCCTCAAGGGTTTGGACGGCAGGAAGAGCGCCATCTGTGACATTAGCGATGGATTCCCGCAGAGACTGAAGCCAGTCGGCGGGCGGAGGCGCCTTGCCACTGATGACGACGACAATGCTGTCCGTGGATAGCTTGAAGGGTTGGGCAGGTGCCGTTGACAGCATGTTGCTAATAGAATACATGTTTTCATCTGTCTCACAGTCGCGTAGCTCAATATCGATACCACTGAAACCCGCGCCCTTGAGAACCTTGTCCCATAGAGGAACCGACAGTGAGGGGCTAGACTTCCGCTCAGGCTCCTCGCTAAGCCACCAGCCGGGAAGCAGGCCAAAGATGAACTGGAGATCGACCTGATCCTGGGTTGTTTCCATCAGCAGAAGTGTAGCACCCGGTTTCATCAACCTATGCACGTGATCCATGGTACGAGCCATGCTCTTCGTTGCGTGTAGCACTTGGCAGGCCACGACAATGTCATAACTTGCTAGATTGAACCCTTGCGACTCGGGGCTCTGCTCTATGTCGAGCCGATCAAACTCCAAGAGATCGCCCCAGGCTGCGAACTCGGACCTGGCTGCCTCGAAGAACCCAGAAGATATATCGGTGAAATGCCATGTCTCACAAGGGGGGCCAACTTCCATGGCTGTGTCGCCTGTCGTTGTAAGTGCGTGGCGAGTGGCCGCCCCGGTGCCCGCCCCGATCTCAAGGACACGCGCACGCGGGTTTTTGTGAGCAACGGCTCGTAGCAATGAAGTGAACTGTGTAAAGGCCGGTCCCATCCTGAAGGCATTGGCGTAGTACTTATACAGCACCCGGCCCTCCATCATGACCTCGAGCGGGGCTCGCTCGCCACGCAATATGGGCACCAGAACGGACCCTAGCTGACATATCAACTCGCCGTCGACGCTCTGTGTGGCCGCTAGGGCTGTGTGTTGTTGACGTTCCTGCGGTCCATGATTTGCCCAGGTGTCACTATCGGCGCCCAGGCGACGCGAGGCCGCGAGGCGCAGTGTGCCTTGCATCCACTCGTAGAACTTGACGTGATGTGGTGCGAGACGAGCTACGTCCTGCTCTGTCAAGGCCTGCACCGCATCGTGGCAGAAGTAGACGCACACACGCCGCAAGGCCATTAGCACCTCCCTGTCTTCGGATTCCATCTCCTTGGGCGGGCTTAGCTTTTTCTTCAGGGCAGCTAGCGCACCTGGTAACCCCAGCGAGAGTGCTAAGTCAGGTGCCCATTCGACCTCGGCACATAGCTCTTTTGTCCACGGTTGCGCAGCTTCACCATCAGTCGCGCTGTGGCCTAGAGACTGGCCCACGAACCCCTGCAGCTCGAGCACGGTTTCGGTCCCGTCGACTACGAAAACATCGGCCTCGTAGCTGCGCGCGTCACGGTGCGGCAGCTTGGTGTTACACGTGAAATTGTGGCCTGCAGTTGTGACCATGTGGCTTGAGATCCAGAGCTTCTGGATAGACTGCGGCACCTTAGGACTGTCATCGCTGGCAACGCCTACTCCCGGCAGTGCTGCGTAGGAGGAAATGAACACCGAGTCCAGCGTGGTGGGATGCAGTACGTGCTTGTGCCCCAGGTCGGCGATCTCGAAGGTCGTTACACAGCGCGCTTCCTTGGACTTGCCGTCCTGCACAATGCTCGTGGTGTTTTGGAACATGGGTCCGTGATTCAGACCCTTTGTCCGTAGGATGGCAAACATGTCTTCTGGATCGACACGTCGCGTGTAGCCGGAGTCTGTTAGAAAGCTCGTGGTGCTAGCGGGAGGGAAAGCGACGTCAATTTCGATGGTGACGAACCCCTTGGCATGCTGCGTCCACTGGTTGTCCGCAGTTACGGACGAGACCACAAACTGCTTCCAGCCACGAAAGCCAATCGCCTCGTCATCCACGGACCGCAACACCGTCTGTATTTCGACGCCTTGAGCGTTGTCGGGCACCACGAGGGCTTGGAGCATATTCACATCCCGCAGCCTATAACCCGTCACTTGGCTAATCTTGTTATTATTATTGGTAGTCAGCTCGATATCCGTCAGTTGCTTCATGCCTTCGATTGCCAAGCACACAAAGCCAGCACCAGGGTACAGTATATTGCCCTGAACGACGTGGTCCCTTAGCCACGGATTCTCCGACACCCGCACCTGCTGCCTCCAGCAGGCGGAATCCAAATTCGTGCCAGTTGTCAGCGCGCCGAGAACCTCGTGCGGCTCCTGGTCCCGTTGTCGGTAGGCTTGGTTCTGGCGTGCCTCGAGCCAGTGCTTGACACTGTGATTCCACGGATACGAGGGCAAATCAGTCAACACACGGGGGTCAAATGGCCACTGGCCCCATGGGAAGCTAATGTTGGCTGGATTGACCTCCGAGCCTCTACGCAGGAGATTAAGCGCCACTGTGCGCATAGTGTCGCGCGAGTCCTCGTTGCGCACCAGACAGCTCATGTACGCCAGGTCGAGGCCTTCGAATTCGGGCTCCGAGAGTATCTCTTTGATGGGACCACCGAGCGCTGTGTGTGGTCCTACCTCGAGAATCACGTCAACACTAGTTCCCGACTCATCCATGTCGCCCAGAACCATGTCGGTCAATGCATCGACAAATCGTACGGGTTGCAGCAGGCTAGATATCCAGTGCTCCGGATCAGCAAGTTGCTCGAGGCGGACGATACGACCGCCTGTGACTGGTGACGAGAAGGTGATGCTCCCCTGCGTACTTATCGTTTGCTCTTCAGCCGCGACAGCAGTACGCAGGGCCGAGCTGTACGGCTCTGCCCAGTGCACACCCTCGGGAATCTCCTCCGCAGCCAGTCGTTTCTTGTGCTCGGCTTCATCTTTGTTTTCATCGTTATCACTGCCCAGGGCAGCGCGGAGAGCTTTTCGGTAGGGCTCGGCGATAGGCATCATGTGATGTGAGTGATAACCTGTGTCGACCCTCAGGCGACGGGCAAATACACCGTCTGCGAAGGCTAAGTCCTCTACCTCTTGCACGGCCGCTTCATCGCCAGCAATGGTGACGCTGCTGGGGCTATTAATGCAAGCTAACACAGCTTTGCCGCTGGCACTAGTCGTCCGCTCTATGTAGCCTTGCGCGGCTTCGTACCCGACCCCGACCGCTACCATGGCGCCTTTAGGCCCGGATCTGTTCATCAGGGTCTCGTCCGCCGCCATAGCAGCGCGGTAGTAGGCAGCTGCCATAGCCTGGCGAAGGGTTAAGGCACCCGCAGTGTACGCGGCCGCAATCTCGCCGGACGAGTGGCTCGTCACTGCCGTCGGCGAGATACCCCAGAACCTGAGCAGCCGCACCAGCGCAATCTGCACAGCAACGCACACGGGGATACTTAGGGCCGTGCTATTGACACGCGAGGAAGCTTCGTCGCGGCCCAGCTCCTCCATGAGAGACCAGTCGGCTCCAAAGCCGCGCAGAGAGACTTCGGCCGCGAAGAGGGTTGATCGAAAAATAGGAAATGCATTAATAAGTTCGCGGCCCATTGCATACCACTGCGCACCCTGGCCTGTAAAAACCATACCGATGCGGGGTGCGCGCCCAGGAAGACGCACGGGTTTGAATAGCGGTGCGTCCAGGGCCCGAATGACCTGGTCCAGGTTGTCCGAGTACGGGGCTAAGTGTGCCGACACCCAAGGGAAGCGCGTACGGCGTCTGCTCAGCGTGTAGCATAGGCTCTTCATCAGCGTGACAACGCCTTTCACCCCCATGTCCGGATCTTCTAGCTTGCGTCTCCTCAGGTAGTCCTTCATGTTGGATACCATGCGCTGACATGCCTGCTCGTCGCGCCCGTAGAAGACGAGCACCTCACTCCTGTCGCCAACGTGAAAGCCGAGGGACATCTTGATGGGAGTCGGTGCAGTCCACGTCCTGGAGTCCTCGAGAATGACATGGCTGTTGGTTCCGCCGTAGCCAAAGCTGTTGAGGGAAGCACGACGGGGCTCATGGCCCTTAGCGGGCCACGGCTCCAGCTCTGTTACTACCTTGAGACCCCTTTCGTCCAGCTTCAGCTTGGGATTGGGCTTGTCAAAGTTGACACTGGGCGGGATCTGACCCTTCTCTAGGGCTAGCACTACCTTGATCAAGCCAGCCAGCCCGGACGCGGCTTCCGTATGCCCAATGTTGGTCTTGACGGACCCGATGCGGAGACTCTCGGAGCGGTCTGCCGCTGCGAACACGGCGGCAATAGCACACACTTCAATGGGGTCACCCGTGGGCGTTCCTGTGCCGTGCGCCTCAAAGTACTGCGTACCCTGAGGGCTGAGGCCAGCTCGTCGGTAGCACTCGCGGATGAGAGCTTCCTGGGCATCCTGCGAGGGCGATGTAATGGTCTCAGTCTTGCCGTCTTGGTTCAAACATGTCTCGCGGATCACGGCGCGTATCGGGTCACCGTCCGCCAAGGCGTCTCTGAGCCGTTTGATCACAATGGTGCCCACGCCCTCACCACGGCCGTAACCGTTGGCGCGCGAGTCAAAGGCGTACGACTTGCCGTCGGGCCCAAGCAGTCCCAGAGACGAGAATACCTTGAACGTGTCTGGGTTAAGCATCAGGTTGCACCCGCTCACAATGGACATATCAGCCTCGCCAGTCCGCAGGCCGAGCACCGCCTGATGTAGCGCTACAAGAGACGTCGAGCAGCCCGTATCTACAGTCATGCTGGCTCCTCTAAGGTCAAAGAAGTGCGAGATGCGATTTGACGCCATGGCGGACAAGGTACCAATTGGCAAGAAACGGGGCAGATTGTCCTCGTCCCGGATCAGCCCCTCGTGGTAATCGTGAGTGAAAATGCCTGCAAACACGGATGTATTGGAGCCCGCAATTTGCGACATGGAAAGGCCAGCTACAATCGTTCGGCTGATTAGTGGCTAGAGTCATGTGGTTCGGTAGTAGTGCTTCGCCTACCATTTTCCAGGGCCTCGTAAGAAGACTCAAGTTGGATCCGATATTGAGGATCCATCGCCTAGGACAAGAAGACCTAGTCAGTTCAGACTAACACTCCATCTAGTTTTGATATCTCTTACCGATGCAGTCTCCGCCGAGTAGTTGAAGAAGGCGGTATCAAACAACCCTACATCCTCTTCTATAAAGTGTGCTCCTTTGGCATGCGTCTAAGTCGACCCTCACTTGTCAGTCTCTACCCTCCCTCTTATCCAAAGTACTAGATATAAGCAACTCACTGTGCTGAGCTTCCCCGAGTCGGGATGGTAGGCCCCTTTCGGGTTGAAGCGAGTAGGTGGAATCTCAGACCAGGCATTTCGGCCTTCGGCCAGCATCTTCCACAACTCCTCCGGACTGGAGGCATCTCCTGCAAACTTGCAGCTCAAGCCAATAATGGCAATAGGCTCGCTCACCCACTCCTGGTTGGTACTTCCCATATTGTTGGTTGATGGACTTCTTAGAGTTTTCTGCAGTTGAAGCAATGGTAGGTTGAGGGGATGTTGAATGCCTGTAGCTAGGTAGTTATTAGGTTCCCGTGAGATTCGTGAATCTCTTATCGCACCTTAGGACATCCTAGGTGGTGGTTTTAACGATATTGAAGCATGAAAAGGTCCCCACAGTGACCGATAAGCTCTATGTATGTGATTGCACCTCTTCTGTCGTCCACCAAAGAAAAGTATCGATGGAAGTAGCATATCGCACAACATATGGATACTCCGAGCTCCGGGCAGCGATGGCAAAATACCATCTTGGACCGATAGGCTGAGAACATCCCATCGGTATCTCCGTGTTTGTTCAACTATCAGAGGATCTTCCGAACTAACCCCTGTGAGATTCTTAGAGTTATGCGGTGCGGAACTTGTAAGCTCCATCCGAGGTCAACCACGTGCAGGCAGCGCCGTAAAAATACTCCGCCTGACTCAGCATTGCCCCACCCCCAAACTCCACATCTAAAATAAGGTTAGGGTTAGGGTTATAGGGCTAGACTCCGACGATCATTGATGAACATGCAGAGCTGCAGAAAGCGCCGAGATAGGCGAAGAAGCTACAGCGTGCTTTTGGCTTGTCTATAATTTTTGTTGTTAGTATTTTTTTTCTCATGTCTGTAGGGATGTCGAGTTGGCTAGCAACACCTATGTTGGCCTTCGAACCCGATTGAGGCCATGCCGAACAGTATTTAAAAGAAACCAGAGGATACTCACAGCTTATAGAGTCTATTGCGGTTACTATACTCTGTGCTAATAGATTAAAATATGGTATCTTCCATTCCACTATTATAACGTGAGGCTAAAGGGCAATCGGCCTAGCCTCGGTTCGGTATTACTATTCTTCAAAAGAATTGGATCTTTCAGTACACAAAGAGGCAGCACCCTTAAGTTGCTACAGAAGAGAGAGTACCGCGTCTACTACATATGTACTCACTCCCCATACATGTATCCAATTTTTTAAATGCGTCAGACTCAGCCAATGCATCTCGTGTACTGCCTCCATTGCGAGTCCTTCTTCAATGCCTGTAAATCATCCTGCGGCAGACAAACTAGAATGGGGATGGCGCCACCCTCAGCTGATTGAACTACGAATGCGCCGGGAATGGGTGCCGATATCGAGCGGCGGAAGAAGCGACATGGACCCAGCAAGTGTCCCCACGACGGTGGTAGAGTCTGATTCGTGTTCAAGCTCGAGGTGGCACCGATATCAGTGTTGCCGTTATGGGTACCATTGTACATCAGCATTGAGCGGTCCGGCTCGCGAGCGATAATTGTGGCTAAGCTACGAATAGCCCAGGCTGTGTTGGCCTGGGAAAATTCCCGACGCAACACCTGCGCGGTCTGCTGCAGGGTGAGAGATGCGACCTGGCCTATTGGCAGGCGCGTGATGGCTGTGTAGACTTGAGCGCCCATGTAGGACGCCGGTATGCCGAGCGCCATACGCCCATCTATGGCGCGGGAGATCTTGGATACCGTATCGAAAGGCAACCCACGCGCAAGACGCACAGCGCACAGCCGCTGCCAGTAGAAGGCATGAAGGATGTCGTCTTCCGTCACAGGTCTGGACGGATCCTGGGCGGTCTTGGCGAGCTTGGATAGGGACGTCAAGGGCATCTTGAAATAGCACCATGTCGGCGGGCTAGCAGGAAACACAAACTGATAACCAGGTGGACGCCGCAGGTAGGAGTGGTCCTTTAGAGCCTCGCTGCGCGGGATCAGATCAATCAGACCGCGTCGGTCCCGGTTCGCCTGCTCCAGTTCGGCTGCTGGAATCTCATCTCCGGCAAGCACAGTGGCAAGTAGCTTGAGAACTTGAAAGTTGGCTGTGCCATCCATCATAGTGTGATGTGAGCTGAGGTTGAGGATGAGCCCGCCTTTGATAAAGTTGGCCTGCAGGGCTAGGACGGGCACAGGACCTACTATTCCATGGGGCTGTGGAAGTGCCGGCCAAGGCGTGAGCTCTTTGCCGTCTAGTTTCCCGATTGGGATGCCCGCCCCAAGGAGATCCGCCATGGGTTGGGTAGTCTCATCGCAGTACTTGACATACAAAAGGTCCCTAGCCACGTCTTCAGGCCAGGGGATCGCTGTGCGGACGCCAGACCTTTGGCCAATCTGCCATCCCAGCCAGGGGATATGTTCGATCAGCCGATTGAATCCGGTTCGGAGAGCAGAAACGACGGCATCCCGATCAACGTCGAGCGGGAGCTCAAAGCCGAAACACAATTGAGTGTAGGCGTCTAAGATGGGGAACTGGCCCATGAGATCAGGATAGAGGCTCTCATCGACATTTTCGACCTCTCCAGGCTGTTGTGCCTTCAACTCGTCCTGCCTTGAACTCATCACGTGGTATATTTTTGTGGATGCTAGCAGCTTATTGAAATAGTTGAGCAAGTAGTATAGCGGCTGGTTCGTTGCTATTTCTCAGAAATGCCCATGGTACATAGGGTACTAACAGGCACTTAAAGGTGATGTGGAAGGACTTTCTTTTCTCCGGAGCAGTCAGGAAAAGAAGGGTGATGTCACATGAACATTAGCGTTTTTGTCTCTATTCTATTGGAGGGACGCGTTAAGCACACAAACTAGTAACAGAGAACTATGAAAGAGCCAATCAGGAATATGAGAATAATATATATAAGATTGTGATACCATGATATTCTTTCTCCTTAACTATTCACTAAACGTGTCATTAATTAATAAACCCTCTTCGCTTCATTTCCTCTGACAGAGTAGACCGCAGTTATAAGCTTATTCACTATACCTAGATTAGGATGGCTAGGTAGGACCTAGACTGTAACAATATTTCACCTTGGCTAGTCTCATCTGTTACCTTACCGTCCTCCTACCCTACATGTCGTTCTCCTCTCCTTTTTCTTGGTCAGGAGCAGGCTTTTTGTTGGTTATAGCATTGAGTTTCTTCACTTCCCGAACGTCCTTCCATCCAAGGCCCCAGGAAAAAGGCAAGATGCATAGGGTAACCGCGATTCCAAGGTACATGACACGGTCAATAGCTTTACAGTATGCTTCGAGCGTAGCAGCTAGCGCGGGCCCAGACACGAGCTGACGAATAGACCGAACCCCAGCGCCGACGATGATATCTGGCGAGACGCCAATGGTGGAAATGCGCTGCTGCAGCTCGGTGCGGAGGCTATTACTGAAGATGGCATTTGCGGCGATTAGAGAAGTAGCAGCGCCAATATTCATGGTGAAGATGAGAATTGACATGGCAATGGGTATCTGTGCTGGAGGAACGAGGTTCTGAACTGCTATGTAGGGCTGGCAAGAAGTTAGCGGATGAGCTACATCTGCAAAGAGAAAAAAAAAAAGAAATTAACTCACACCTGCGGCTGCTGAGCCGCTACCAACACCATAGAGGATCTGGTACCCTATCCAAGATGCAACGGTGGTGCTAGGACTTAAACGCGAGAGGAGCCCGTAACCGATGGCAGATAGCGAACCGCCCAAAAGTATCCAGGGAAGGTAGTAGCCTAGCACGTCGACTATGCAGCATGAGGGTGTTTAGATATATAATGACATGAGGAAGGATGGAGGCGCACAACAGGCCAGACACACTTACTCATAGTACCTGAGACCATCGTAAAGCCAACCAAGCCGAGAGTTGTTGGCAGCATGTGCACACCGCTCATGAGGGCCGAGTCATCGCGGACTGCCTGGAAGAAAATAGCGAGGTAGTAGTCGGCCATAAGGATGCCAGATAAGCTGAAAAACAGAGTCATCGCAGCGGACCAGATGACACGATGTTTAAGCATAGCAAATGGCACCATGGCCTGATCTCCCTGTCGGGACTCCCAGACAAGAAATATAGCGAAAGTCACAGCAGCCCCAACCAATAGACCAATTACCACGGAGCTATTCCAGGCATATTGGTTCCCTCCAAACTGGAGACCTAGGAAGAACATGATAGCTGCGGGAGATATGAGCGAAAATGCTATCAAGTCGAGTGACTTAATGGCTGTTCCAAGAACCTGCCGCACGGGGGGCTTAAGTTTCGGTTCTGGCACGTTCTGGAAGAGGAGGCATAAACTGACTACGCCCCCTAGAGGGAGGTTGACGTAGAAACCTAATAACAGATAAGTTGCGGCCTCGAGATAGCAGACTGATGAAGAGACGCACACCACCGCCAAGACACATTTGCGCTAAAAGCGCCTCCAATAATGGGACCGCATGCAAGGCCTACTTGACTGATGCCCATCGTGACTCCCATGAATAGTGGCTGTCTCCTGGTTGGGAGCGCGGCGGCAATAGTGCTCAGGGCACCAGTTGTAATGCCTGAAGAACCCAAGCCTGCGACGGCTCGGCCGACGATGAACATATTCGACGATTGGGCTGCTCCACAGAGGGCTGACCCAAGCTCGAAGAGGAAGAAGAAGCAGAGAAAGCACCACTGGAAAGAATATTTTAGGTGTCAGATTTGATGGGATATGGGGGGTTGGGGAATTTGCCTTGATGGAAAAGTAGGTGTAGATTTTGCCGCTCAGGGGCTGAAATGCTGCACTAGCCAGCTGGTAGGCTCCGCCGTACCAACCGATATCTACTATTGAGTCAAAGGCAGTAGTGATGGAAGGGGTAGCCGTAGACATGATGGCGAGGTCGAGATAAACTAAGAAGTAGGCCAGTACAACTGCCGTCAGGATGAGGGTAAGTCTCAAGCCCTCGGGATATTCGTGCTTGTATTCTTTTTCATCGTCACCGGGGGTATTGTTGTTGGCCTCGTTTTGCCTCTGTATCGAGTCGGTCGGGGAATGGTCGGAAGCGTCCGTCTTCTGTCTCTCTACCTTGTCAGTCATCTGGGCCATTTTAAGATAAGAGGTGTGTTGTGGCTTGACAACCCATGAAGCAAGTTGAAATCAATTAGGGACTAGATGGCAAAGATGCACCAGGAGAAAGTCGTCCACTTAAATAGATTTCCACCAAGTCGGACGGGGACGGAATTCGGTTACCCACCCCCCTACTTAATGGCGCCGCCCTATAGCTGCCAACCATATCCTATGCTACATGCATTGTCGCCCAGTATTCCCGTACTTCTCGCCACTCTTGCCCATCTTCTGACAGCTTCTCCCTGCCTGCGTTGAAGGGCCTTTAGGTTACAGTCAAAGATCAGATGCTAACTTATTCTAAATCAATCTACTTTCATTACCACTTTGGTGGATATCAGCGATTCCGACGCTGCTCCTAAAGCTCCGCACTGGAACGCTACATTTTTAATCTCGGCAACCACCGCAGCAACGTCCTTTGTCTTAATGGGAACTCGATGGTCTCCATCCCACTCTACAAGCCGTGTATTATTAGAGCCATGACGGCAACAGTAAAGTAAACTCCTATGCATCTCAATCATCGGATCTCGCAGGCCATGGACATGTATCGTCGGCAGCTGCAGTAGCACAGGATCATCCGCTGCGGTACCAATGACCATTGGGAGCCAAAGTGCCTGCCCGGCCATCAGGACAGCGAAGCGATACTCGTGGTGTTGCTCCCCGTCGTCGTTCGTTTTATGACTCTGGTTCCTTTTCTGTTGCCTCAACAGCAAGCTCGCGGCCACTGAGGCTCCCTGGCTGAAGCCCAACAAGCCCACACACCGCCCAGTCGCGCCGAGTGCATCGTCTGTACGCAGAGCGGCCGCAGTGCATGTTTCAATGCTGCGAACATCAATCTTATTGTGGGCGGGAAGCCAGGAACGGAAGGGGCCCCAGTCACCGTAGACGGACTCAACATTTGGGCCTGGTGGACTAGGGAATGCTGCCTCTGCGAACACGAGGCGAAATGAGCTTATTAGATGGGTACGGATTACTCGGCACTGTGCTCGGAATATGCGCGCGTTGGTGCCTCCGCCGTGGAGGCAGAGGATGCGTGGGAGGTGGAGGGTTGGGTCGGGGCCGTCATAACTAGGTGCAATCCGCATAGTAGAAAGGAGTGTGCCCTGTACAGGTTGAATTGAGGGTCAAGAGTGTGAGTGATTGTGATGGGCAGTGGAATTGGTGCATGCGCACATGTGACATGTGTATAGTCCTGCCAGGCTACATTTACACTGAAAATTGGGAATTTGGGATAAACAACGCAGACAGTAATAACAGCCCCGAAACACCACGTCGACCAGAAATGATCTAGCGTTAGTGGGGCGGGGTATATAGACTCCGTTAAAATGTGGAGCTAAAGTAGCGCGGCATAACTTTTCATTATTTCTGTGGCGTCCACTAATGCAGTAAGATAAGTGCGGAGTTGACTACAGAGGTGGGTATGCAGAAAAAGCGTTCCGAAACGCAAGGGTTAACTTAGAGTTCGTGCTAGTAAAATCAGCTATCGAAACCAAGGTAACAGCTGAGTCACAAAAATTATTACCAACATAGGCCACATAATCTAATTATTATCTTTGATTCTAGTAATAAGTTATTTTATAACTTATAACTCTATTAAATTGAAATTATATTATTAGATTTTAAATGTTGGTTATAAAAAGATTTTAGAAGAGCTAACAACTATTTTTTATAAACTTAATAATAATTATACTCTATATTTTTATAATAAAGTTAATAAAGTTTTAAATTAAAAATAATTTTAACAAATATAAAGGGAGGGCTGAAGGGTGACAGCTCTGGGTTGCGTGTCATCGGCAGGCGAAGTCCCCATGTTCGGTCTCTAGGAGGGTGGCCGAGGTCCCGCCAGCCCCTAGGGATAAGGCCCCCGAATCGCCCTACGCATATAAGCGGCTTGGGGCGAGGAGGAATTCGTTTGTAAATTGTAACGCTAGACACCAGTTCGGGGCAGGCAGTAGGGAGGATTAGGGGCTTAGGCCCCCTAGCGCCCACTGAAACGAGACCTTCATAGCTTAAAGCTGGGTAAGATTGTTAAAAGTGGTTCATAATAATAACAAGAATAATGATCCCCCTAATTCCCACTAAAATGAGACGTTCATACCTAAAACTGGATGGGATAGTTAAACTTGATTAAATAAATAATAAATATTTATATAAATGGATTATACTAATGAAATCTTTTTAAATATCTTTTAATCTTTTCTTATATTTAAAGTAAAAGAAAAGAAAATATATAATGTTTTAATAGTTTACTAATAAAACTAAAGATAACAATTAAATTATTGGACGACATGGCCTGTGCAGGAAACAAATTTGTAACTCGGCTGTGATCTCCGGAGCGATAGCTCTACTAAAATTATATTGTACAGTAGTATTCTGAATACTCCGTACAGGCCGATATCAGAAAGATGGAATTATACGCTAAAATCACTAGCTTTCTTCATCGTTTGGACTTACTCTTTGTGTCTATCTCCGTCGCTAGGCTTCTGTTACAACTGGTTTGTCTGGGGGGGAGCTGCTTTGGTGCCCCAGTCCAACAGTGAAACGAGCTCTTCTGGTCTTACATAACTTTAGGAAAATTAGCTGCGGACGGTCTGTGTTTGACTGGCACAACGAAATGCCCTAGAATTGACTTAAACCAAATACATAGTACATGGTGTAGTTGAGCCCCGGGTAGCAACTCGATTCAGGTTAACATTTGACAGTCATGGGAGACATACAGCGAAATTGCCAAGGACACGACGGTCCCAAGCCTCCCCTGGACGTCGCAGTCGTGGGAGGCGGCATTATCGGCGTCGTCACAGCTCTCGGCTTTTTGCAACGCGGGATGAATGTGGTCATCTACGAGCGTGCTGCCAAATTCGAAGAGATAGGAGCAGCCATTGGCTTCACTGGAGTTGCGCGGGAATGCATGCAGCGCTTGAACCCTCGAATTCTCGAGGTTCTACGCCAGGTTGGTCAAAGGAGTCCCCATGAGACGGTCCGCTACTGGGACGGCTTCCACCCGCGAACCAAGGAATCTGCAGAGCAGGAAGAGAGCTCGTTGCTCTTTGACGTGCCACAGCAAGGTTTGGCCTTTTGGGCCTGTCTGCGGTCGCACTTTTTGTGTGGGATGGTCGACCAGTTGCCCGAAGGCTCCGTACAATTTGGGAAACAGCTCGTGAATTACACGGACAGTGATGGGAGCGAGAAAGTCAAGTTACACTTCGCCGATGCGACAACCGCTGAGGCGGATGTTGGTTCGTTTTGGGTGTCGCATTCGGTGTATAATATCATTTCTAACATACTATGCTAGTGATCGGCTGCGACGGAATCCATTCGGCAACGCGCAAGCTTCTCCTGGGCAAAGAACATCCGGCGTCAAACCCAAGCTACTCTCATAAGTTGGTATTCCGCGCTCTCGTCTCTTTTCCCGGCGCAGTCGCCGCTCTAGGCGCCGACAAGGCTAGCGACCAATGTCTTCATTTGGGACCCGGTGCCCATATGGTATCCTTTCCGGTTCGTTGGCTTTGCAAATGCAGACATAAGGAGCAGAAGTCAGCTAATTGGTGTAAATAGGTGAATAATGGGGCAATGTATAACATCGTGCTCGCCATCCACGACTCGCAAGAGTGGCCGGATCCCTATACCATGACTGCCACAAGCACGCGCGAAGAAGTTTCCTCCGTGATGGAACACTGGGGTCCGCACCTGACCGAAATAATCGGTCTCCTACCAGAAAAACTAACCAAGTACGGCGTGTTCGACATGGCGGAAAACCCGGCGCCTACTTACGCGTCTGGACGTGTATGTATTGCCGGGGATGCAGCGCACGCTAGTAGCCCTTTCCATGGTTCTGGGGCCTGCATGGGCGTTGAGGATGCTCTTGTCCTGTCCGAGTTACTGGATCACGTCCAGTCCTTACCTGTAAGCGCAAGACCACACTCTCTCGCGGCTGCGCTGCAGGCTTTCAGTACCGTGCGAATCGAGCGTAGCCAGTGGTTGGTGCAGAGCTCGCGCGAAATAGGTGATATCTACGAGTGGCGGTACCCTGACACGGGTGAGGATAGCGCTAAATGCAAGGCTGAGTTTGAGTGGCGGACGAAGAAGATTTGGGATTTTGATGTAGATGCAATGGTGGCTGAGTCGAAGAAGGAATATGATAAGCTTGCTACAAGTACAGTATATTGAACTACTCGTGTCCAAAAACATTTCTACATGAATATAATTGCAAGACACGAAACTTTGTGAAAATCAATATTTTTGTTTCGTGTACGATTCTCAGCGTTTCCAAGTTTCTCCCTAGACATATATATTACCAGTATGGAATCGGAAATTCAACGTGGAGAACCTGATATTTCTCCTATGCAACTCTTCCTCTATGCTGTTGCAAAAAAGATTTATAGGGCTAGAAAAGCTTCCGGAGGCAAGGCGGATGGTGCTTATTCATGAACCGACTTCTTGGGCCAGTCTTCGCGATCACGATAGGGAAAAAATCATGAGTCGAGCTCACATAGGGACTTCATACCACGGACTTTCGGACTTGTAGTCCGAAAAGGGCCGTCACAAAAGAGCCTGGACCCCGACGCTGTGAGTTGGAGCTAATGCATGTGTAAGCATGATGTTCAGTAAACTCTGCAAGGATGCTGAAGTCCTAGAATATTGACATTTTTCAACGCAGTGACAGGATGGCACAATCGCTATCGTTCGCCTGAGGCTAGGTTTCTACATATAATCTCTTCAGAGGTCGTAGATGACGCTTTAGAAATATTATGCTTCCTATACGGTAATAAACACTCGAACCACACCCTACATTACTTGGGTCTTTCGGAATCTCTATTCGTCTCTATGCTTGGCAACTCTAAGCCACAATGACTGGTATATCCGAGCTCGATAATGACTCCTACGAATCAACCATTTTCCTTTTTGGTCCGCATGTCGGCAACTTCACTAAGCAGTCAGTGGAGAAGCTGATCCGGCCGTTCTCTCAAAGTGTTCACAGAACCTGGATCCTAGATACCATTTCTGGTCTGCCAAAGTATTGGGACGTCCTCACTGACAAGATGCACAACATGGCTGGCACAATTCCAGGCCGCCGTCAACTAGCCTGTCTGGACCAGTGGCTTCGGCACAGCACGGTCGACATCGACATGACACAAGATGATGGAAACCTGCCCAGTATAGTGATAGGCCCGCTAGTGGTATTCATACAACTCACTCAGTACTGGCGCTATCTGGAGCTCAAGAGTACTGACGACCTAGGAGAGGCGGCCGATCTGCAGGCGGATCTGGTCCTACGCCAGAAGCAGAAAGGTGGCCCGAAAGTCGAGTCTCTGGGCTTCTGCGCCGGGCTACTAGCCGCCATGGCCGTCGCCAGCGCCAGTAACCGGGAGGAGTTCTATAAGTATGGCGCCGTAGCGGTACGATTGGCCATGCTAATCGGTGCACTGATCGATGTCCAAGAAGCGTGGGACAAAGGCCACGCGAAGGGCGGTTCTGTGTCATATGCGATAGCATGGCGTGGCCAGAAGCAGGCCGATGAGGTGACGCGCATAGTCGAGAGTCTGTCACCCAATGCCTATCTCGCTGTTCTGTATGATGAGGCCCGCGCCACGGTGACCACGTCGCAGCACACGGCTCCTCTTCTCCTGAATCGACTCCGGGCTTCTGGTATCACGGCTGCCGAGATTGGTATCAAAGGCCACATCCATAGTCCGGAGCCGGATAGGAAACACCATGCAGACCTGCTCATTGACATGTGCAAGACTTTTGTCGATCTGCAGTATGTTGATGCAGCCTCCTTCGCACTTCCGACCTACAACAACCAGGCTGAGAGTAGACCTCTGTCGCGAGATGCCGGCAATGTGACCGAGATGGTTCTCCGCGCCATCCTGGTGGAGCAGTGCAACTGGTATGGCACTTTCTTGGCCGTAACCAAAGGCAAGAAGCCTTTTGTCGTAACTTTCGGCCTTGAGCGCTGTGTCCCGCCAACTTTGATGCGGAGCATCGGAACTCGACAGGTGCACTTTGAAGATTTGGCGGATAAGAACATGATACCAGGGGCCCCTCCGAGGGCAGTGCTTGATATCCAACTGGAAACACAGCCGCGACATGCGGGTGCACAACCAATCTCAGATCTAGACGTCGACAAAAACACCATTGCGGTTATTGGCATGTCCGTCAAAACAGCCGGGGCCGACGACCTGGCCGAGTTTGCCGAGATGCTCAAGACAGGTCAGTCACAGCACGAGTTGATCACCAGGGAGCGGCTGATGCACGACATGCTATTTCGCGAAGCACCAGATAGCGATCCTTCCCGCAAGTTTTACGGCTGCTTCTTCCGGGACGCCGACGCATTTGATCACAAATTCTTCAAACGTAGCCCGCGTGAGTCAGCCGCCATGGATCCGCAGAGTCGTCTGGTTCTACAGGCGGCGTACCAGGCTGTCGAGCAGTCCGGATACTTCACAGAGACGACAAATTCGGAGTCTAACGGCCGCGATAAGATGCATGTTGGCGTCTATCTGGGTTCGTGTGGAGTTGACTACGAGCATAACATTACCTGCCACGAGCCCAATGCCTTCACGGCAACAGGAGCACTAAAGAGTTTCATCACAGGCCGGGTATCACACTACTTTGGCTGGACTGGCCCATGTATGACATTTGACACAGCGTGTTCGTCCTCAGCTGTGGCCATCCACACGGCATGTCGTAACCTACTGTCGGGCGAATGCTCGGCAGCGCTGGCTGGTGGCTCCAACACAGTAACGAACATGCTGTGGTTTCAGAATCTCAGCGCCGGCAGTTTCGTCAGCCCAACGGGACAGTGTAAACCATTTGATGATGGTGCTGACGGCTACTGCCGCGCTGAAGGTCTGGCGTTTGTGTTTTTAAAGAAGCTATCGGACGCAGTGCGAGACGGTAATCCTGTGATAGCCACTATCCCTAGCACTGCAGTGTACCAAAATCAGAACTGCACCCCTCTATTCGTGCCTAACGCACCGTCTTTATCGTTGCTGTTTAGAGATGTGATGCGGAAGGCCAAGGTTACGGCGCGTGATATCTCACTAGTCGAGGCCCATGGCACCGGAACGCCAGTTGGTGACCCAGCCGAGTACGAGAGCATTCGATTTGCTCTCGGAGGCCCTGGCCGTGACAAGAAGCTACCTATCGGCTCCGTTAAGGGCCACATCGGCCACACTGAAGGCGCGTCGGGTGTCATCGCGCTTGTCAAGATTATCATGATGATGCGCGGCGCTTTCATTCCTCCACAGGCTAGCTTTACCAAGATGAGCCGCAATATCGACGTGCGGCCAGATGATATGATCGGAGTGGTGACGAAGCTACAGCCCTGGGAAGAGGAACACAAGACTGCCCTCCTCAACAACTACGGCGCCTGTGGTTCCAACGCAAGCCTCATAGTCACCCAACCACCTAAATACTTATTCGTGCCCAGACGCGGCAGTAATCCTGAAGAGAAGCGGTATCCCTTTTGGATTGCAGGTCTTGACGCTAGGTCTATCGCCGCCTACTCTGCCAAGTTGGGCCCATATTTGCGATCGTGCCCCAAAGACACCGCACTAGCTGACATTTCATTCAACATAAACCGGCAGTCCAACCGTGGTCTACAGCAGGGTATCATTTTCACCTGCCGCTCGGTAACCGAGCTGCATGAAAAACTTGAGCAGACTGCTCGAATTTCAAGTAAAGAAGACGCCCCAAAAGTAGGTATCGTGCCAACAAAGGCCGAGCGGCCCATCATCCTGTGTTTTGGTGGTCAGATGTCGCGATTTGTCGGGCTGGACCGCAATCTGTTTAATAGCGCGGCCATATTGCGGCGACATTTGGACGACTGCGATGCTGTCGTGACTACCCTCGACCTGGACAGCATCTACGCCTCCCCGGATATATTCTCGCGGGAGCCGATACGGGACACCGTGAAGCTGCAGACGATGCTATTTGCCATGCAGTATGCGTGCGCCAAGGCCTGGATGGACTGTTGTGGTGGCACCAAGGTTGCCGCCGTCGTGGGCCACAGTTTTGGAGAAATCACGGCACTGTGCGTGGCTGGTGTCCTCAGCCTGGAACACACTGTTAAGCTCGTAGCATCAAGAGCCAAGCTCGTACGCGATGCGTGGGGTATCGATCAAGGCGCCATGATGGCCCTCGACGCCGATGAGGCGCTTGTCCACGAGCTCTTGCAAGAAGCGAATCGTAGCTCGGACGGCTCTGCCAGCATTGCGTGTTACAATGGACCGCGCAGTTTCACCATTGCCGGATCGACCAGCGCTGTTGATGCGGTGCAGGCTACAATGACGTCTGACACCTCTAAGTTTGGGGCCATCAAGAGCAGACGCCTCGATGTGACCAACGCCTTCCACTCCGTCCTCGTCGAAAAGCTGGTTGATGGTCTGGGCCAGGTTGGAAAGGGGCTGACCTTTCATAAACCCGTCATTCCCGTAGAGCGCGCAACTGAAACCCCTATAGACGGAAACGAGATAGATTGGACTTTCGTACCACGACACATGCGCGAACCTGTATTCTTCAACCACGCCATGCAGCGTTTGGCCAAGCATCACCGACAAGCCATCTTCCTCGAAGCTGGCTCCAACTCAACCATTACCGTTATGGCAGCCAGGGCCCTCGCCCAAAGCGAGAATTCGTCGCCAGATGGGCATCACTTTCAAGCCGTTTCTATTACGTCCGAGACAGGCTTCGAAGGACTGACAGATGCCACTGTGGCACTATGGAAACAAGGTCTACACGTTTCATTTTGGGCACACCATGCTCTACAAACGCGCGAGTACGCGCATTTACTCCTACCGCCATACCAGTTTGACAAGTCATCGCGCCACTGGCTCCCGATGAAGTCGGCCCGGGACGTGGTGAACCAGGCCGCGAAGGCCCTGGTGGCAGGGACCCAGCAGCAATCGCAAGGAGAAGATGTGCCTATAGATGCCAAAGCGCTGGGTCTGTGGCACTTTGTCGGCTACCAGGACAAGAACAACAAGAAACCGCGATTCTGCATCAACGTAGCGTCAGAAAAGTACAACAAATTTGTCCTAGGCCACTTGATTGCGCAGACGGCACCAATCTGTCCCGGCACACTCGAGTGCGACATGGTCATTGAGGCGCTGTTTAGCCTGCATCCGAGCTGGAAAGAGGATGGCGTGCAGCCTGAGATTCGCAACATGGTGAACCACACGCCCATCTGCGTAGACCCAACCCGCGTTGTGTACATGGACATGTCGGCCCTCGACAAGAAGCACGCGCAGTGGAGTGTCCACATCTTTAGCGTCAGTAACGCCGATGAGGTCCAGACGCACGCGGAGGCTCGCGTGTACATGCGCCAGCCCACCGATGCCTCCTCTCTGCAGGAGTTTGCGCACTTTGAGCGGCTCGTCAGCCACTCCCGGTGCCAGGAGCTGCTGGGCCTGCCCCTGGATGCGGACGACGTCGAAGTGCTGCAGGGCCGCAACATATACCGAGCATTCAACCCCATAGTTGAGTACGCAGACATGTATCGCGGTGTCCGGTACCTCGTGGGACGCGGCAACGAGTGCGCCGGCCACATCCAGCTGCCCAGGCGCCATCGCGGCGATACTTGGCTCGATGTCCCCCTCAGCGATAGCTTCAGCCAGGTCGGTGGCCTCTGGGTAAACCTGATGACTGACCTGCCGCCTGGAGATATGTACATCGCCACGGGGTGCGAAGTGTCTATGCGTTCGTCGAAGGCTCCGCCTAGGGCCGAGACGGACGTGTGGCATGTGTATGCTCGCCATTCGCGCCAGGGCGACAAGGCATACATGACGGACCTGTTTGTGTTTGATGCTGCGACAGGGCTCCTTGTCGAAGTCATGTTGGGCGTGCAGTATGGGCGGGTGGCTAAGACGTCCATGAGCAGGATGCTTGCGCGCATGACAACAGACGAGTCAGCGCTGCGGAACAAGGCTCCCGTCACCACTACACCCGTTTTCGTTCCTGCTGCGACTTCAGCTCTTGACGAGGTGAGCCCGACTGCCAAAAGATTGAGCAAGGAGAGGATGGAGAAGAAGGAAGACACGAACAAGCCAAAGAAGGAAAAGGCAGCTTCTGGCAGGCGGGACATCACCGAGGACGTCCGCAACCTCGTGGCCAGCGTGTCGGGCATCGAAGCCAGCGAGATAGAACTTGACTCAGAGCTGGCCGACTTTGGCATTGACTCTCTGATGGGTATGGAGCTGGCGCGGGAGGTGGAGCTGGCCTTCAAATGCAAGCTGGACCAGGCCGAACAGATGGACGCTACGAATCTGCGCAAGTTTGTCGCGTGCGTTTCTAATGCACTGTTTGGCGCAGAGAATGTGGTCTCTGTGGAGGATGTTGAGGTTACTGACGGCGAAGAGGATGAAGATGATTCATCCTCCACGGGCGAAGGAGGAGAGACATGGTCTGAGCCCAGCCAGGACCGAGACTCCAGCATCTACACGCCTCCTCTGCTAAAGGCTGAGCCTACTCCGCCCCTTACTACACCACCACTGGCGGCTGTGAGCAATCTAACACTGTCCCCATCAGACGTTCTCGAGTCCTTCGGCGAGGTCAAGATGGCCACGGACAGCCTCATGCACGAGCACGAGATCGATAAGACCGAAAAGACCTTCCTAGCCGGAAGTAGCCGCCTCTGCACGGCACTCATCGTTGAGGCCTTTGACGAGCTAGGCTCACCCCTCCGCACCGCTATAGGTGCACAGTTGCTTGAACGCGTGCCATATCTCCCGCAGCACCGCCGGCTTATGGACTGCGTGTACGAAATTCTGGAACACGATGCTCGACTGATTGACATTGGTGTCGCGAGCGGCCAACTGACACGCACGAACATATCTGCCCCGCGCAAGACAAGCCATGCCATCCTACAGGAGCTGCTGGCTGCACATCCACAGTTTGCCGTGCCGAATCGCCTGACCTACTACGCAGGCAAACAGCTTGCTGGCGTTCTCAGTGGCAAGACGGACGGCATCCGTGTGCTCTTTGGTAGCCCCGAAGGCCGGGAGTTGACGGCCGCTATGTACTGCGAACACACATTCAACCGCATGAACTACATTCAAATGCGGAGTGTAGTTGGGGCTTTGGCCAAGCGCGTCCAAAACAGCAGCAGGGGCGAGATATTCAAGGTCCTAGAGATGGGAGCCGGGACAGGAGGCACTACACTTATTATAGCCCCATTCTTGGCATCGCTGGAAGAGCAAGGCATCATGCGGGTGGAATACACTTTTACGGACCTATCGCCGTCCATGGTCGCCAACGCACGCCGGCGGTTCAGCAAACTGTATCCGTTTATGCGCTTTGCCGTACACGATATCGAGAAGCCGGTTGCGGAAGAGCTAAGGGGGCAGCACCTGGTGCTTGCCAGCAACGCCATCCACGCCACGCATAGCTTGGTTGTCTCGGCGTCGAATGTGCGCCAGGCCTTGCGGCCAGATGGCTTCCTTATGCTACTAGAAATGACCGAGGTTGTCCCCTTTATTGACCTTGTCTTTGGCTTGCTTGAAGGCTGGTGGCTGTTTGACGATGGGCGGCATCATGCTGTTGTGCCGGCCGAACACTGGGAGCGCGAGCTGCATGCTGCAGGCTTTGGGCATGTCGACTGGACTGATGGCCACTTGCCGGAGAATGCCTTCCAGAAGGTGATTATTGCGATGTCGTCGGGAACGCAGGGGCCTCGCTTGCCGAAGCCTGTCCCGAAGTCTACCCAGGAGCATCAGCCTGAAGTCGCCGAGGCGGATCGGCTTGTGACCAAGTACACGGATGGCTGGGCCACGCGGAAACTGCAAGCCCTCAGTGTCCGATGCGAAGAGACGAAGCTCAATAACAAACAAGAGGGGGAGAAGAAGCTCAACAAGATAGATCTCGGCTCAGTGGTTCTGGTGACTGGCGCCACAGGAAGTTTAGGTTCGCACTTGGTGCAGAAGCTAGCCGAGAATCCCACCGTTGCGCAGGTTGTGTGTCTCAATCGCCGCAGCAACAGCGGCTCGTCGGTCCATAAAAGACAACAAGAGGCATTTCTGCGCAGAGGAATTGTGCTGTCCCCAGGTGCACGCTCCAAGCTGCGTGTCCTGGAGATGGACATCTCCCAGCTGCAGCTGGGACTACCACCCCACGAGCATGCCTGGCTTGTGCAACATGGCACGCATATCGTGCACAATGCGTGGCCCATGAGCGGCACGCGCCCCCTCAGCGCCTTTGAACCACAGCTGCAGGCCATGAGGAATCTGCTTGACTTAGCGCGTGATATGGCCACCCGCAACGTCATAAACCCCGTCCGTGTCGGCTTCCAGTTTGTCTCGTCTATTGGTGTGGTTGGGTACGCAGGCGAGTTGCGTGTCGCCGAGCGCCGTGTACCGCTTTCCGCCGTCCTGCCCGGTGGTTACGGTGAGGCCAAGTGGGTGTGCGAGCGTATGTTAGATGAGACTCTCCATAAGTATCCCGGCCTCTTCAGGCCGATGGTCGTGCGGCCAGGCCAGATCGCTGGCTCGTCAATCAGCGGGTTCTGGAACCCAATGGAGCATTTCGCCTTCTTGGTGAAGTCAGCCCAGGCCCTACGTGCATGGCCTGACCTCGATGGTGTGTTGCAATGGATCCCGGTTGACCGCTGCGCGGGCACGATTGCAGATCTGTTAAAGATTGGCGATGTATCTGATGCTTATCCCGTCTACCACATTGACAATCCTGTCGGCCAGCAGTGGAAAGCAATGTCACCTGTGTTGGCTGCTGCGCTTAACATCCCGCAGCACGCCATCATTCCCTTCAAGAGCTGGATCAAGCGCGTTCGTCGGTCGCCCCTTCTTCCGGAGACGGAGAACCCAGCCGCTCGCCTTGTTGACTTTCTCGACTGCCATTTCGAGCGTATGTCGTGCGGTGGACTAATTCTAGATACGACTAGAGCCAAGGAGCACTCTGATACCTTGGCCAACGAGGGCCCCGTAAGTCCCGAGTTGGCACGTCTTTATGTTACTGCTTGGAAAGAGATGGGCTTTTTGGATTCTTGAATGAGGAGGTTTGCCCTTTGTATGGTAGCTCTGAAATTTTCTATTTACATTTCCTTGTTTAGGGGTCCCATGAGATGTGTGTCTGGTACTTTGTAAATTCGGGCTTTCCAATCTGTCAAAATTACTATAGCTATCCCCTTGAGTTGGATCCTAGATAATTGATATACTCTGTCTCTTTGAACGTGTTGGGCTGTAACAGTTCGGCCAGAGACTGCATTGCTCAGGTAAGAGTTTAGGTGGCTAAATCATTTACTTGCCAATAAACAGTCTTCATTTATTTATCTTACATACCCTAGAACTAACAAGGTAAATTAGCCGGAAAATCCCAGAGAGATATCCCTCCAACGGGCTAAGCACGAAGCAACAAGTCTACACACAGGTGCAGGAACAAATAGAATGGTGGAGAGAAGAACACTGCCAAGCCATCGAAGCGTTGGCCCGTCTACTCCAAGAGCTACGGCAAGACTGTTTATCCCTCACCCGTTCTCTTAATTCTGAACCCCCACCAACACCCTTGGTTCCTGACATCTGCCGTGAGAAACCACTACCAGACCCCAGACCCATTTGATAGCACAGACCCACCGCATACTTTCAATTCAAGGCGAAGCTTAAGCTTAAGTCTAAACTACAAATTGACGGCATCCTTCAAAGGTCAATATGAGATTAGACGCATAGATTCATATATTTAATATAGCGATCGTGCTCTTGGCTACGAGATGCCTACACTATTCGGCAAGACTGACATGGCTAGTTGACATACTCTTTCTCACACCTGAATAGCTCCCTCTGGCCTTGCCTTCAAGTGGCTGCTTGCATTTGCATCCATGTCATGCAGTCCCGATTCAAAGAGGCTCTCCGAGTATATCGGACCCTCGGCGCGACTGTGCACTTTGTTCAGTCCCAGTTTCCCATGAATCAATCTAGGCGCAAAACCGTCGATGACGTCGTTCGAGAAGTTCTCAATGTTCATGGAGTCCTCTGTGCGCAGCATCTGTCGCGCGCGGATAGTCCTCAGGGTAGCCAGCTCGTCCTCGTTGAGCTTCTCGAGGTCTTCCTTAGTTTCCGCATCGGGATCCGCCTTGACGCTTTCGAGCTTGTCAAGGACTTCCTGGCGCGCCTCGGGTGAAATTTCCTGGAAGGCATGAAAGCAAAATTCGACCGACTTGGAGATGAGGCCCTGTGTAAGCTTGCCGCCTACGTCGGCGTCGGCGAGGCCTTGGATGACTATTTTCAGGGGGTGTTAGCGGGTTTACTCACTATTAGAATTAATAACTCACTTGGCCTGAAGAAACCAAATGCCCTGTCAAACCCATCCTCGTCAAAGTCGGTGAGTACTGGTTCATCACCCTTTCGAATCTGCCGCAGGGCCGTCATGACCACCAAGAGAAAGCGCGAGTAGCTCTCGGCAACCTTGACAGAATGCCACTTGGCCGCCTCGAACTCACTGCAATCGCCCTTTCGGGATGCTTGGATGGTCATGGCAGCTGAGAGGGCTCCGGCCAAAGCAAGATGCACGCCGGAACTAAAATACGGATCGATGAAGCAACCTGCGTCACCTACCAGGCGGAAGTTGGGCCCCGCGTACGCCGACGCACTATATGACCAGTCCGAGGCGGACTTGATAGACGGGGATACGAGCTCAGCGTCGGCCAATCTGGCGTGGATCTCCGGGGACAGGGTCAGACAGTCCTTGTAGAAGTCGACCATGGACGGTGAGCCTAAGGCTTTCTTGCGAGCGAGAGACAAGTCCTGGCGCATCACGACGCCGACAGAGAGGGTGTCGTCATGCAGCGGAATCGCCCAGCACCAGCCACTATAATCTGTCAAGGCCTCGAAGTAGGGGGACCCTTCTTGCTCAGTTCCCGGAGCATAGGTCTTGGCCCCTTTCCAGTAGCCCCAGTTGGCTACGTTCTTGAGCGCCTGGTTGAACTTGCGATTGTGGAGGTACTTAGTGGAAATGATGCCGTTGCGTCCGCTCGCGTCGACAATGTAGTCAAACTTGATTAAGCCTGTGGCACCGTCCGCTTTCCGCGACCATGATGCTGAGACTGCCCGGCCTGTATTACAGAGTTTCTCATCCTGGGGGAAGTCTTGATCCGGGACAAATTCGATGGACTCAACTTTGACGCCTTGGAAGGTATGGGCACCGCTCTTTTCAGCATGATCAAACATTAACTTGTCCGACTCGGAGCGGATCACATTCCAAGAATAGCCGTTGGGGCCATTGGCGGCAATGAAATCGGTATCTGTGATGCAATCAGCTCACGTTTAGCGAGAGTGGACCATTTTTGGTCTCCTCACAGCCTGCTCGCTTATTGTTCAACTTGAACGCTGCGCCGTTCTACCGTCAGGGCTTGTTAGACTCGGATATATTTCGTCCTATAAAGGCAAATACTTGCCTTTCTACGGAACCCATGGCTATCAAACGTCTTCTCAAGATCAATGAAGCGTATGAAATGGCGCATCGACGCAAGCATCGACTCGCCGATGTGGTACCTCGGAAAGTTATCGGCCTCGAGCACGACAACGTCCACACCCTCTCGCGCAAGCGCCGCCGCTGTATACGATCCAGCAGGGCCACCTCCTACCACAAGCACGGAACAGCACTCAGGGATAGACATAATATCGGTGTAATGAATAATCTTCTGGTTACCAAACAGGGACGGCCGCTCTATGTAAAATGGAGTTACGTAGTATCAGAAGAATTTTTCAAAGTTTGCGAAATGTCCAAACACTCTGCGCGTACTACAGTCTGGAAGTTGGTAAAAATATCCCTCTGATGAGTACCTATGCAGAGCCGTGAACGGTTGCTCATTGCGGCGTCACATGCTAGATTTCTAACGCAAACAGCATCGTATCTAGGACTAGGACCAACTTAGATTCTATGCAGGATTCTCCGGGGTATAGGATTTCCCGCATAAGTCCGCGTCTTGATAGATCTCCGAAACTCCTGACTCCGGCCGTGGAGAGGCATAAACTAGCAAGTCATAAGCAAGCTCGTCAGCAAACCTTATGCTAGATATAAATCATCACGCGGACGCGGGCCGCTGATTGGTTGACAAGGGGAGTACAGATGCCCTTACCACCAGCCCTAATGCCGGTCAACTAGATGACTGCCTTCCCCAAGAGTCAGAGTTCATCCTTTCAAGAATCCCTGGAGAAGGCGATTAGAGTAGTTCCAGAAAACCCACGGCATCCTTCATCAGTTCCGCTCCGACGATTGAAGCATAGTGTAAGGCTCCTTGCCACTGCCAACCTCTAAATGCCAAAAAGTAATACTGAGGTAATTGGGCCATTGCCCAATTCCAGGGTTGGCACGCTTATAAGCCTCTGCAAGCCTCCAGCGCCCTTGCTGCTGCCAGGCCTCACACATAGTACCTATTTGCACGCCAGTGATCTATGTCCATAAGGAACAAAGCGTGCGGGAAGTGATAAATCATGTGTACAGCGAAGATGTATCGATAGTAAGGAGACGACGAGTTACAAAAGGATTGAGGGCAGTTACTTACAAAGGGACAATATATTCTTATTTTTAGTTATTTAGTATATATACTCTTTAACATTTCTCAGCAGAGCGGTGCTATATGACCCGCCGCGATAGCAAAGCTGACGAATCAAGCTGGGAGACAATATCCTAAGGGCGGTACAAATGTTCTCAAAGTTATTATAACTCTTTATTGTTTACGGTAAGTTTTGGTGCGGTAGTGGCGTGAACATCAAACACGTCAAAACTCTACTTGGTGACATCTAGCACGGACCTAGTTACTTGAGTTACTGTGTCTATTACGTCGATACAGTCAAGTTGATAAAAAACTAATTGATATAGCTCTAATATATTTATAAAAATATATATATCTAATGAATACTTGTAAATTAATTCTATTTTTTCAATAATTAAATTTTAAGCCCAATTACCTCAGTATTACTTTTTGGCATTTAGAGGTTGGCAGTGTCAAGGAGCCTTACAATAATTACTATTAATTATCAATATAAGTAATTAAACAATTGTTTTATATTAGATTTATTTTTTTGAAAATATTTATTATTTATAATTTAAAATCTATTTTTTAATAATTATATTAAAGAATATTTTTAAATTAATTTGTATGTATTTCAATTATTAATCTAATTGTAGTTAGATCTATATTATTATTATTCTTTGGGTGGGGTGGCTAACTAGAGCCTGGCAGCGGGGGTCACGACTCACGAAGAGTGAGAGACGACAGCGTTACTACCCCGCCCAAAGGTGGCAATTGATTGACCACGAGGTGGCCAAGGCCCCCAAGCGCCTAGCGCGGCGCCTCTATCTGTTCAGGGCGGGGCACGCCCCAATCGGGGCCCATTTAAACTAAACCCGCGCGCGCGGGACTACTCTCGCTGTAGGTGATGTTCGGAGGAGTCGGAGACGGTCAGACAGATCCTGTTGTAGTGCAGGCGGTGGAGGCGGCATGTCACGCACCGGGACCCACTCTAGTTGTCACTGGCTGTGTCGAGGAGCGATACGATGTGTTGAACCACACAGAGGTTCCTTGAGGGTAACTAGTAACGAAGTACAAAGGTTGCCGAAGGGTAAAGGTGAGGGTAAGACACAACTAAAGTAGGAGCGATGCCTTGAAGTGCCGTAGTACTTCAAGTGGGATTGCCTTGCTGACCCTTACAGTGTAACTGATAGTAATAATCGTAGTGACTTATGTTAAAGAACTATGCTAAGGTAAACTAGATACATGCAAATGGGTGTGTTTATATAGATGTCGTTCCTACAATATCCCTACAATCTGTCCGTATACAGATTGTATATCCAATCACCTTCTTGTCTTTTCCTACACTTCTCCTACACTCTTATTGTATACCCGAGTGTAGTTGCTTATGTAATGTGTAATCCCGTGTGAGTAGCAAACGGGCTGTGTGTGGTCGTGGTAACTGGTTGGCCGTGGTGTTAGCCGCTTTAACAGACACTTGCCCTGAAGTGGCTTAAGACATCCTAATCTGTCCTTAGCTTTGCATATGTTGGTTTCGTAACATCACTCCCCCTCCTTGAAGTCCTTTGTCCTCAAAGGTATAAATAGAAGACGCGCCCTCGTTCCCAGCGTGACCCTGCTTCCTTTGGTGAGTGTCCGAAATGCGTCAACATGACTCCTAAAAAGGACCGTCTGGCTTATCGTGTGTCCCAGTCCGATCGCATCCGTCGAAACGGTTTCCCCGTCGATAATCCGTGCGAATATTGCAAAAGTAAAAACGAGATTTGCATAATGGATTCAAAAAGTCGAAACTGTGCGTCGTGCACACGTCGTGGTCGCAAATGCGAAAAGCGATTTCATAGTGAGCGAGAATGGTCAGATCTTCAGAAAGCTGAGGATCGTATTAATCAAGAGCTTCGCGATGCTCTTGCAAAACAGGCGGATCTGTCCGCGAAAATAAATCGTTTATTCAAACAACAGCAGTTTCTCAAAGAGCGAGGTTCGAAAATGTTGGATCATGATTCCAACGTGATGGAGATCTTAGATGAGGAGGATCCCGATGGCATCCCTCCTCCTTCTCCGACGAGAGAGATGCAACTAAATGCTATCTCCGACGTGGATTTTGAGGCCTTGTTCGCCAACCTGCCAATGTCTCCGCCTGGTGAATTGGGTTCCTCCGTCGGTAATCCTCTAATGCATCTGGAGCATCCGCGAGGTTCTCGATAGGTTCCCAAGTGTTTTCTGAGGTATCGTATCCCTTCCATTTGACCAGGTAGACAAATTTCCCATTGACTTGCTTTTCTCCTAGTATGTCTTCGACTTCATATGTCTCTT
The DNA here is from genome assembly GCF_021365285.1 of Talaromyces proteolyticus. Taxonomy (NCBI): domain Eukaryota; kingdom Fungi; phylum Ascomycota; class Eurotiomycetes; order Eurotiales; family Trichocomaceae; genus Talaromyces; species Talaromyces proteolyticus. The sequence continues at coordinate 2,027,292 of NW_025764286.1, read as the reverse complement.
GCTCGACAATGATATCTGTTTGGAGTTTTGCATTTGATGGCGCTGGTTCCAATGATGAAACGTGGAACACTGGGTGTATTTTCATGGCTTTTGGTAGTTTTAGTTTGTAATTGACTTCTCCGATTTTTTCTTCAATTTCGAATGGCCCAATTCGTAGGTGGTTCAATTTGTCTTCCTTTCTTTTGGCGTCTAAATTTCGTAAAAGGTAGACCTTCCCTCCCTTCTTGAGATCAGGTCCCTTCTGATGTTTTTGGTTGTATCTTCTTGCCGATTGTTGTCCTTGATTTTCAATTTCATTGTGTAAATACTGGTGTAACGCCTTCATTGCGTTGACCATTTCTTCTGCTTCTTGTGCGATTGGTTGCTTGTATTTGGGTTCTCCTGGCATTCTTGCTTCTTTTCCTGTGTATGCCTTGAATGGTGTCATTCCTATGGTGGCTTGCTTGCTTGTATTGTAGGCCATTTGTGCCATAGGTAGTAGCATTGCCCAATTATTTCGGTCGTAATTGACGTAATGGCGTAAATACTGTTCCAATGTTTGGTTCGTTCGTTCAGTCTGTCCATTCGTCTGTGGGTGGTAAGCGGTTGACAGCCGCTGTTCTCCTCCCATAAGGTCCATCATGGATTTCCATAGTTTCGATGCAAAGGTCTGTCCCCTATCTGAGACCATAATCTCAGGTATACCGTGGTGCTGAAAGACTTTGTCAATTAACAGTATTGCTAATTGTTTTGCTGTCAATTGCTCCGTGGTTGCAACGAAGTGCGCATATTTAGTCATTCTGTCCACTACCACAAGTATCGAATCGTTTCCTTGCGACTTTGGTAGTTTGACGATGAAATCCATTGTTACCCATTGCCATGGATATTCTGGTGCTTCCAGTGGTTGCATTAGTCCATGAGGTTTGTGCCTATTAATCTTGTTCTTGTGACACTGGTCGCATTCCTTGATGTGGTTCTCGATGTCTCGAATCATTTTTGGCCAGTAGTAGTTCCTCGTAATTCGTTCTAGAGTGTTTGATACTCCTGGGTGTCCTGCCAATATGTTGTCGTGATGAAGTTGGATAATTTCCGTTCTGAGTGTCTTTGGTACATAGATTAGACCATGCCAAAATGCTAATCCTTCTTCCGTCATTGTGATTCGGTCATCCTCATTGTTTACCATGTTGAATATCAGTCCGTCTTGCTCGGTTTCTTTTGCGATTCTGTCTTGTAATTCCGAGTCTGTTACTCCTTCTAGTGTTGCTGCGAGTATTGCCGTTTGAGGATTATGTACTAGTGTTCCCCTATCTGTTTCCTTGAACAGGGCTGGTTCTGGTGATCTGATTCCTTCTTCATGATCCGGTCTCCTGCTTAGAGCGTCTGCTCGTTCGTTGTCTTTTCCCTTGCGGTATTCTATTTCGTACCAATAGTTTGCTAGCAATTCCGACCATCTCGCTTGTCTTCGGTTAAGAACCTTGGTTGTGAGGAAGTAGGTGAGGTTCTTGTGGTCCGTGATAACTCGTATTGGGAACTTAGTTCCTTCCAAGTAGACTCTCCAATGTCGAAGTGCTGTCACTATGGCTAGCAGTTCTTTATCGTGAATCTCGTAATTGAGTTCTGCATCAAGCATTTTCCTTGAGTAATACATTACTGGTCGTAGTTTCTTGTCTGGTCCTTCCTGCATCATTGCTGCTCCTATTGCGAAATCTGAAGCGTCTGTTTCCAACACTGTTGGTTTCTCCGGGTCGTGTTGCATCAGTATAGGTGCGGTGGTGAGCCGAAGCTTCGCTTCTTCGAATGCTTTCTGGCATTCCGTTGTCCATTCAAACTCGAAGTCCTTTCGTAACAGTTTGAATATGGGATTCATTATCCCTGCGTATCCTTTCACGTATCGTCGATAGTAGTTGATTAATCCGAGAAAGGATTGCACTTCTTTAACGTTCTTTGGTGTAGGCCAGTCTCGTACCGCCTGTACCTTTTCTTTATCCATTTGGATCCCTTCTTGAGTGATTCTGTGTCCCAAGAAGTCCGTTTCTTGTACGTGAAACTCGCATTTCCTAAGCTTCAACTGTAGCTTTGCTTCCCGTAAGCGATGTAGGACCATCCTTACGTGTCGTACGTGATCGTTCATGCTGTCTGAGAATATTAATATGTCGTCGAGGTATGCGACAGTAAAGTCGTATAGGTAATCCCCGATTACATGGTTGATGTACCGTTGGAATGCTGCTGGTGCATTGGTTAATCCGAAAGGCATAACCAGATATTCGTAATGTCCAAACTTGGTCTTGAATGCAGTTTTCCATTCTTCTCCTTCCTTGATTCTCAGTCTGTTGTACGCGTCCGTAATATCGAGTTTCGTAAACCATTTCTTTCCTCGTATTTTGTCTTGTATTTCCGAAATCAGGGGTAATGGGTGACTGTCTCGTATAGTGATTTTGTTCAGTTGTCGGTAGTCTATACATGGTCGTAGGTCAGTAGTCCCCTTCTTTCCCACAAAGAGTACGGAGTATCCTGCTGGCGAGCTTGAGGGTCTGATGTATCCCTTTTCCAAGCTTTCATTCAGGTACTTCTTAAGTGCTGCCGTCTCATTTTCTGACATGGGGTAGATTCGTTGAGGTCTTGGTTCTTCGTTTTCTTTCAATGGGATGGTATGGTCCCATTCACTGTGTTCAGGTAATTTCTTGTATGTTCCGTTGAACAATTCCTTGAATCGTTCATATTCTTTAGGTAGTTCAGGTTCTGCGGTTGCCGCGATCTGACACTCCTCTTTCAGGTGTTCGGTAATGGCCTCCCCTTTGGTCCCATTCCGTATAAGAGTCCACGAGGAAGTCAAGTCGTCTGCTTCTTCCGTCGTACTCAAGTCTCCCGCCTGTCCGGTGACTTCATCTACCTGAGATATCTGTCCACAATTACAACGATTCATTTTGATTTCGCCAGTTCCCCAGTTTATCTCCGGGTTATGAACCTTGAGCCATGGGATTCCAAGAACTATGTCGTTTGGTCCCAGTTCTGCGACGTCAAAGTTGATCATCTCGTGATGGTTTCCTAATACCATGGACAACCACCCTGTTTCATGTGTGACTCCCCCTTCTTGCAGGCTCACCCCGCTGAGTCCTGTGATGGGTACTGCTTGGGGTTTCTTCCTTCCCAAGATTTTCAATGTTCGTTTTGTTTCTTTATCCATGAAGTTGTGCGTTGCTCCCGAATCGACCATTGCTTCGATCTCTATTCCGTATATGGCCACTGTGGTTCTTAGTTGCCTTCCACAAGCCGTTGCGTTGAGTTCTGCCCTTTCGTATGCACAGTTGTCCGCATGCTGCGGCCATTTCCCTTTTGGAAATTCCCCAGCCCTAATTTTAGGGTGTACGTGCGTTATACATTCGTCATTGTAGCAGATTTTCCATGATAACATCCGATGCTTTGGATGTTGCTCAAGCTGTAAGCAATTGCACCATGCCGTCTGGCATTTCCATTCCTTCATTTGTTTCGTTACGCTCATTCTTCCTTCTTTCTCATACCATGGTGTTATGATGCACTGCATCCTTTCAATTCTGGTGAGGTCATGGTTGGTATGGACACATGGCTGATTCTTCGGGTCTTCGCCATAAGGTAGTTGAATGTAGTCGTTCATCCAGGCTTTTACGAATCCATCTCGTGGATCATCGTCTTTTCTGCCTATTTCGGGGTTACGAGTTTCTTCGAAACTCCCAGCTTCACTGAGCTGCACCACCTTTTTCTTCGAGGGGCTGATGGTGTTCCATTCCTGCGTCAATTTCCATTCGCAGTTTGATATCTTCGCTTGCTTCCTCTTTCTTGGGAAGTAGCCCTGGCTTTCTTTTGCTTCCCCATGGATTGTGCATGAATCCATTGTGCAAAAGGTCCAATGTAATAATCCGTGCCCTGGGTGGTCTTTCTCTTCAAAGATTACCCTGCACTCGGCTCCACACTTGTTCTCGAGGTGTGTCCGAACTTCGTAAAGCTTCTGCTTTCCTTTTTCTTTGTCAGCCGTCTTTGAACTCTCGATGTCGTTCAGAGCTTCGTTCAATTGGCTTTCTATCTTTTCGACCTGACTCATCCCTTCGTACTGTCGCCACCCTTGGCTTTCTGGGATTTCGTCCATTTCTGGGAACTCTTCGGTGTCTCCCGATTCATACTGTTCCGCGTCGTCATAGTCGTATTTCGGGTAAGACTCTCTGTCTTCCTCATTTGTCGCATTCAATTGTCGTCCTTGTGGTTTGACTCTACACTCTCTCCTGAAGTGGCCCGTCTTCCCACAGTTGTAACACTTTATCTTTGACTTGTCGAATTTCGTTTTTGGCTGTTCTTGAGTGGCATCAAGTTCCATAGGTCGAGGTCCATACGGGTCCTCCCTTTTCTTGTGGTGGTATGGTTTCTTGCCACTGCTCCAGTTTCCGCCGTATTTCTTTTCCATACGTCGTTCGTAGAGCCTATTGTCGAGTTTGACTGCTACATCAATCATGTCCGTGAGATTGTCTGGCCTAGTGGGTATTCTGGCTATCTCATCCTTGATGTCGTCTTTCAGTCCTTGGTAGAATCGATCTGCTTTGGCCTCATCATCCCATCCGAGATGAGAGCTGATCTGGTAGAATTTCGACGCATAGTCTGAGGCTGATGTGATCTGCTTCAGACGTTGAATTTTCTGAGCTGCGTTATTTCTCTCATCGATTTCTCCAAAGGTTGATTTGATTTTTCTGACGAATACATTGTAGTCCGCAAAGGTTTCATCGATCTCGTCTTCCCTGTCATCTGGGGCTATCTCAAACCATGCCCGTACATAGGGTTCAAACCAATCCATAGCTTCTCCTTCTAGGAACGTTGAAGCTGTCAAGACCTTGTCTGGTTCCCCATGCAGCAAGTGCGAGTTGACAGAAAAGTACAACTGCATTTGTGCTAGGTAACTCCTCAGCTTGGTCCTATCTCCTTTGAACGGAGTTGGTTTGTTGATCTTAATCCTTGCGTGTGATGCATTCTCCAATTGGCTAATTCGTTCACGTAATTGTTGATTGACTGCCATTACGGATTGAACACTGGGTGTTTGTCCTCCAGTGGTACTGGGTGTTGGAGTTGCATTGTTGCCTGCCATGATTAGTAGTCTTGTTGGGGTAATACTTTCCTAATGTAGTAATTGGCCCTGCTTGATAGTACTTGTCCCGTATCGTTCCTCGGGGTCAAGACGATAGTTCTTTTGTCACGCACCGGGACCCACTCTAGTTGTCACTGGCTGTGTCGAGGAGCGATACGATGTGTTGAACCACACAGAGGTTCCTTGAGGGTAACTAGTAACGAAGTACAAAGGTTGCCGAAGGGTAAAGGTGAGGGTAAGACACAACTAAAGTAGGAGCGATGCCTTGAAGTGCCGTAGTACTTCAAGTGGGATTGCCTTGCTGACCCTTACAGTGTAACTGATAGTAATAATCGTAGTGACTTATGTTAAAGAACTATGCTAAGGTAAACTAGATACATGCAAATGGGTGTGTTTATATAGATGTCGTTCCTACAATATCCCTACAATCTGTCCGTATACAGATTGTATATCCAATCACCTTCTTGTCTTTTCCTACACTTCTCCTACACTCTTATTGTATACCCGAGTGTAGTTGCTTATGTAATGTGTAATCCCGTGTGAGTAGCAAACGGGCTGTGTGTGGTCGTGGTAACTGGTTGGCCGTGGTGTTAGCCGCTTTAACAGACACTTGCCCTGAAGTGGCTTAAGACATCCTAATCTGTCCTTAGCTTTGCATATGTTGGTTTCGTAACACGGCAGCAGGGAGCTCTCTATACGGCCTTATCGATGGCCAAGGTTGACACGCAGTGGAGGCAGCAGCGGGGAGCCCTCGATAAGGCCTTATCGATGGCCAAGGTTGTGACAGGCCTTCGGCGGTAGAAGATACCCAAGCGCGCATATTGGCGGACCCTAGGGCTACGCAGGCCCGCCGCGCGGATTGTGGGGATGGCACTCGGGGGCCCCAGGGGCTTCGGGGAGAAGGGTGACAGCTTTGGGCGGCATGTCATCGGCAGGCTACGCACGTCCGTTCGGCCTTACTATCTACTTTGAATTTGTATTTAGTATGATAATATATAACAAAATTTTTATCTCAAGTCACTTATATGTATAGGCGATTAACCTTATAGGGGCTGGTAAGTCTGCCGAGATCTGTTAACCCCAACCCTAAACCGTCTCCCTTGGCCCCCCTTAGGCTCTCCTCCTCCATCATAGATAGCCTCCCACTTCCGTAAATCAGCACCAGCTAGATCTATATTATATATATTATATTTAAAAAATAATTTTACATTAGAAAAATACAATTAAATTACACTAAAACCTTATATTATATTATATTAAACAGTATATTAAATTATTATTGTTTTTAAATCTTAGAACCAAAACTGCATTAGACCGGGTTGGTGCAATTTGGTTTTGGTGTGTGGTGTGGTGCCTTGTCGGCGCATTCCGAACCTGAGAGTATGTGAAGTTGGCAGGTTATTATATAATTTCAAATAGTGCCAAAAAATATACGAAAAAATACTCCAGTTATCGTAGTTATCGTGCTCTGCGGATTGGGTAGTGCCTCTTCGGAGCGTAATCCGAGTTTTTCACAGGGGTTCATACGGTATGATTGCATCGCATTCGCTACGGATAAACCGCCCAATGCCCAACTGTATAAATATGTTGGTGGCGTTGCTGCATGAGTGAAGATGCATGAATTCCTCAAGAATAGGCCGCTAAACACCAATCCTAGTCAATTAAATAAGGCTGCTCATAGAAAGATGCTCGGCAATTAGTGTTATTAATTATACTTTCCCGTCAGCCTACCCGTTGTTGATGACGGAGTCGGTGGTGCGCTCTTCAAGAGGTTACCAAACATCATATATCTTCCATCGTGATCATGGCTAACGTGGAGGTGAGAGCGTTGCGACAACAGCCTGGTTTTGCCTGTGAAGAATGCCGGAAACGCAAGGCCCGTTGCGACCGAGGGCGACCCAAATGCAGCTTCTGCACTGCGACAGGTTCCACATGTGTTATTGTTGACAAGAGGCAGCAAAGAGGGCCCAAGAAGGGCCAAGTCAATCAAATGCGACTACAAATTGGTTTGCTTCATTCCTCATCAACCGTCATGTAACGCTGTGTGCTTCTATATCTTCCATTGCTCGCGGGCTTGCCCGGCTTCTTTAATCCATGCAAATTTCGCGCTACATAAGCATACAAGTGTATATTTTGCTAGGATCATTGTTACTAACGATTAATATGCGCAGCAACGCTTCAATCGCAGCTAGACCAACACTTTGGATCCAACTCGGGAAAAACGGTGCCCGATCAGGACCCCGACTCTTCACGAACAGACGTTATTGTAGCCCCCGACGACTATAATGGCCTCCAGACAAACGGTTTGGATGAAGCGAATCTGACCCTGACCCCCGCAACATCGGCGACAACGACAACGCCAGCAATAGCATCTACACCCATGAGCTTGGACTTTGCTGGTACCGATCTCGCTGGTTGGACAGATTGGATACTCTGGCAGGACCAGGAGGGCGGCGCCCTTATGCCATCGGGCGAGACAGGAACTGCATTGATGGATCATACCGATGCAGGTCCATCCTTGATGGCCGTAGGGTTCAAACTGACCGACCTCATGCGAGCCGACTTGTGCGGTAGCCTAATATTCTTTTCCTAGTAATGTGTGTTGACCGTTTATTGTTTGCAGAGACCAGCTCTATTTCGACCGTGTGCATCCCGTTTGCCCCATGATACATCGCAGGCGCTACATCGCGTGGGCTGGTCAGGAGAGCGTCACGCCAGCCCGTGCCTGTCTCCAATCCGCGATGCGGACCATGGCTGCAGCCATGTCGGTCCATTGGCGCCACCTCGCCGATCATTTCTGTCTCGAGACGCGCCGTCTACTCGAGACCCAGTGGCACCATATACGAGCCATATCCACAGATGAGATCCAGCTGGAGCACATACAGGCCTGGCTGCTACTGGCTTACTCTGAACGGTTACGAGTTGGTGAACGTCAGGCTATGCTGACGGCTGGTCGTGCATTTCGCCTCTTGCAGATGGCTCGTCTGTACGATGTTGATGCACCAGCCGACTCCAGCTCGCCGGTCTCTCCTGTGGCTACCATAGGTACCCATCACGAGTTGGACGACAGTTTTGCCGACGCCGAGGAGAAGAGACGCACGTTTTGGCTGGCCTTTAGCCTTGACCGCTTTCTCTGCCTGCGAAGTGAATGGCCTCTGACGTTGCAAGAGGAGATGGTAAGTCTCAGGCACAATTCCCAGGGATCTGGTGAAATCACTGACTGCTTTCAGATCCGCACGCGTCTCCCGGCGCCAGAGGAAAACTTCCAAAATAACCAACACATCTGCGTCAGCTTCCTCCCCGAAGCCGTGATGCATAATGGCCCTAGCAACCTCTCGCCCTTTGCCGAGTGCGTAGTGCTGGCGGCGCTACACGGGCGGTGCATGACACACCGGCGCGCGTGTCTGTATGGTGGTCCAAATGCCCCGGGGACTGAGCAGCATGACTTTTGGCCTCGCCAAGAATGGCTTGCCTCGACAATAGAGAAGCGGCTGCAGATGCTCGCTCCCTGCTCTGCAGTCGACAGTGACCCTATGCTTCTCTTTGCCCACCTGCTGGCCCATAGCGCCATCGTCTTTCACAGCAACACAGTGCAGAGACAGACAGCCTCCTGCGGCACCCTGCAACAGCAATTCGTTTCGAGCGCCTATGAACGTCGTGCCTCCGTGGCAGCCCTGGAGATTGTGCGTCTGGCCAAAACAGTACCGTTGCTCAGCTGCTTGAAGGCCCATCCCTTTCTACCTGACCCGCTTATTTGTGCGGCTACCTTTCTCTCCACAGCCTCTAACACGATCGTGGACAGCAATAATGGAGTTGGGCATTTGCTTCGTGTGCTTAGAGATGTGCAGGCGATCAATAGTCTTGCAAGGGAACATTTCCAATCGCTAAAATTAATAGATGTAGTTCCATGTCAGGGGATTTCTCTAGAGTAGCGTAAAACTGGACAATGTTGCTTTTTTATAATCGAAACTTAGGCTGCCATTTGGTCTGGTTCTGGCTCTGAGATTGGAAACCAGAATTATCTGATTTAAGCCTTTAGAACCAGTTTAAACTATATTAATTAAATATTAAACTATTTTATTTTTAATAAATTTAATTGATCTAAATTTCTATTTACTATACTATAGTATTTATTATATAATAAATAACCCTTAATAGTTTATTTTTATATCTAAAATATTTTGAATATTTTATTTTTTACAATTTTATTTTAAATATAAATTATTAACTATAAATATTTTTATATTATTATTTAAATAAGTTTTAAAACTTAATAAAAATTTATAATTATAAATATTTTTGTTTTGTTTATAACATAAGCTTAATTACATAAAACTTCCTATTTTAAACTAATAAATAGTTTTTCAAATTAGATTCTGGCTACACGTGTCCTAAATTTAGCGAATCAGAACTAAAGCCAGATTAAGTGGGTCTGTGCGGGTACCAGTCCCAGTTCAAACCAGACTAGATGACAGCCTAATTAAACTGCATCACGTTATGGATTTTTGAGTACCGTTATGATTTCTAATTTGCTAAACCAAAACCATGTGGCACAGACAGATCTTCTCCGAACCACACCATAACCAGACCCAATGTAAGCCTAGTGCTGACGGATACGTGTTGTGCCCATCCCCGTCCTCAGTAGTATAATCTCCTCTCATTGGACGTCCGTCCGTCCTACGCCTATGATGTGACTGCAATACAGAGCGCGCCAAAGACCCTAAATCGAAGGGGATAAAAGCTCACCGGAGTTAATTGGCGCCGTAAATTTAGTCAGTCATACCAGCCCTGTTCGGCTACATTGAATAAGGCGTAAAGGATTGACAAGCTGAGAGGATGTTCTGAATATTGAATAATAATAAGTAATCAATACACATGGTTGCAGGGTTTCCAACAGTCTCTCTCCCTATGAAGTGACACTGGAACGTACGATGTAGCCACGTGGTGTGCGCTATCTTCTTATATGTATGCCCTTAGTGATATAGAGTTACGTCAGGACCGAATCCGTCTGCTAGATTGCACGTCAATAAACAGCACATGTCATTTCGTAGTCTAAGTAAGCACAGTTGTAAGCCTCCATATCTCACAAACAGTGCCTGGCAAGTCGCGCCTTATCAATAAATGTTTTCTACACTTTACTCTAGGTTTTCATTTCCTGTCTCGAAAATAAAAACAGTAGATAACACCATAAAGATAGAGATGATCTTTAGCGGCGTTCTTCACTTAGGCAAGACGCTCTGCTTATTGTGAAACACGTCAAGAGGATCATAAGCAGCCTTGACCTTTTCCAACCTCCGTAAGTTGGATCCCCAATAATGATATCGCGCTTGATCCGGCTGCTCCTTTGCATCAATGAATCCCACATACTCGCCATAGTACGCGTCTGGGTTGCCGCTTTTCGCTAGAGCATGGAGACCATCAAGGAAGGATGTAGTCGTCGCCGTCACGTCCGCATTCGTCGCGGCATACGAGAGGAAAACAAACGCGGCGTCTCGATGAGGAAACGCAGTCTCGGAGGCTGGAAGTGCACCGTTTTGTCCGCCACCGGCCTGAAGCTCAACAGTCCAGACCTCGGCACCGCTGTCCGTGGTAGCGAGATACTCAAACAACCGGTTCACGACATCGTCGGGAATGCGCGTCTTGGGACGGAAAATAGTTGACTTGGTGTAGAAAAACGCATCAGATTCTCTTCCAGTCTCTGCGGTCTGCTGAGCCCACAGCTGCGATAGATTCAGGAAATTTGTGTAGACGACGGCGCTGCTTATTGGTGTCGGCGGGAATAGGGACGGAATTCCGAGGCCATTGAAGCCATCCAATGACCCAAAATATGCTCCCGACATTAAGACACTACTGTTCGTGATACCAAATATTGTTTCGAGGGCCCAGGGGACACTAGAGTTGTAAGTCAAGGCTTGCCAGGATTTGAAGATCGCTGCCCTTAAAGCGACGTCAGAGGTATTCCAGAAGTACGTAAAACTTATCGTCTGCGGTGGAGCAGGGAACGTATTAAAGACGAATTCCGTAACTATACCGAAGCTCGCTCCTGCGCCCCGTATCGCGAAGAAGAGGTCGGGGTTCCGTGATGCAGACGCTCTGACGATGGTCGCGTCGGCCAGCACAACCTCAACTTCCTGGATGTAATCTATCGTCAGGCCGTACTCGCGCCACCCATATCCTGCGCCTCCAACAGTTGCATGGCCGCTGATACCGATAGTGGCACTTGGGCCGTGTGGAACAAACCGCTGTCCAGCATTGTACGTTAGCACATCTAGGTCTCCCAAGTGCACTCCAGCTCCAACAGTCGCGCGGAACGTCGATGTGTCCATGGAGAAATTCTGGAGATACTGAAGGTTGATTGAAAGTTCTCCTGTGGATGAGCCTAAACCAGGCTTAGCATATAGAAAACAAGAACTTGGCTGGGTAGCAGGCTATCGTACCATAGTTGGCAGCGCTGTGGCCACCGCTCTTGGGTTGCACTTTATACCCCGACTTTACAGCGCATTTTACAAGAGCAGAAACTTGAATAGCTGTGTGTGGAAAAGCTACAGCAGCAGGAACCACTGGATAGTCCAAGTTATACGGGGCGACAATGCTGGAATAGTTTGCTTGCCACGGAAATGCCACAAGGCTTGAGTTCGCGCCGACTGCGGCGAGGAGACATTCTGCAAAATTTGGCAACACCATCTTCAATCAATCGAGTTCAAGACTGCCAATCTGAGGGGAGAGATTATGGAAACGCTGGTTGTTATTGCTATGGCGTTGGCTTTTGTGGTTCTTTAGGGCCATACAGTTTACTCCGTAGTCCGAACTTGAGCTATAGGGAACTCCGGGTAAGCGAGTCGCATCTCCGGCTCGCCCCGCTCCATGAATGCTGACATGAGTCGTAGTCTAGCTACTGAAGGTGAGTTTGAGTGTAAGACTTGGAAATATTAAAGAATTGAAGAAGTAGAAGTGTGAAGTTGAGTCAACGACCTTGCTTACTTGCTTATATAGAGTCATCTAATTGTACCGTACGAAGGTTTTACAATGACAGAAACAGCGGTTTCTTATCAGAAGATTAATTTTATTACATTAAGATAGAACCGTATTTCTAGGCTAAAGAACCACTGAGCTATGGTTAAAAGGCACTTTGTTTATGATGGCTGATTGCAGTATATCTGGACAACAGAATAAAATGAAACTCTCCGCAGAATTCAGTAGGTGTGGCAGTCTACACAGACACAGCCCCAGTAATTCGAATGAATTCATCCTCAACGTGCGACCACGCCTTCTGTGCCGTGCCGTCCTTTCTCATCCTTCCCAGAAGCTGCTCTACCTTGAGCGGAGCAGTCTCCCCATCGTTGGTAACAGAGTACACGCCGCTGCCGCTCTCGCCGTTCGTCCCTCGCGCAACCATGATACCACTCGGCGCCGGAACACCAGCAGCGGCACTCTTGCCTCCTGCCGGAAACCTAGCGCTCGTCGCCAAAAACACATGCCGTTCTCCAGCTTCGTCAATTGGGGTAGCGAAAAGGGGCCCGACAAGCGGGTAGACGGCGTTGAAAACCGCCCTCAAGACGGTGAACATTGGCCCCTTCACATCGTTTCCGTAGTTGGTCTTGACGAAACCGGGAAATGTCTGAATAAAAGTCACGTCTGGGGCCTTTTTCGCAATGGCTTCGAGCGCGAATGTCATCATGGAGGCGAAATGTCCCCGTAGGGCAAGCATGGAGCCACTGCGGCCCGAAAGGTCATTCGTGCGAATTGCGCTTTCCTTAGTGCCTGCAAGGACAGTCACCACACGACGTAAATCGGAGGCGTTCTGCAGCAGAGGCAAAAGGTCGACAATGAAGCGAAGACGGGCGTACTGTGCTACCGCGATAGGATAGTTGAGACCTTCTTCGGTATCTGCGATATTTCGATTAGTCTCCTTCATGCTACCGCACTCCTTCTAGCCTACCTTTCCCAGAGAGCATTGTCCCCGTACTCAGAAACAATAGGTTGATTGCGGCTTCCTTGTCCTTGATCTCGCGGCAAGCATTGTCCACGGAGCGGAGCAGACTAACATCAACGCTCTTGAAGATGTACTCTCCTTCGGGATTCAGCTTTTGCAGCTCTGCAGTGATTCGACGGCCGGACTCCTTGGATCGCCCGATAAAGTATATCCGGGGCCGGACAGTATATTTGGCGAACTGCTTCAACGACGTTTCGCCAACACCGCTTGTTGCACCGGCGAAAACGGCGACCAGACCGGGCGGGAGAGCCGTCGCGATCTTGGAATTGGAAGATCGAATTTTTTCCAGGGCGACCATTATTAAGATTTTGCTGTGGGAGATGGGAGTTTGACGGTTTGACGGTTTGACCCTGGAAGTGTGAGGCGAGGTGTACACAGCAGGTTTGGGAACTTTACGGACCTTACTATGTATGCGCCTTATACCAACACTAATGCGAAGGCGGAAGGAAGTTCACCCGCACCCCACAACTTCCGGGTCCCGGACACGATCTAATTTATGAAAGTTATGTCGACGCACGGCCCAGCTCCTAAACCTTATTCGGTCTGAATTCAAGTGATAAGGCGACCCTGCATTCCTATTTGCGAGGCGGTCTCCACCTAATCACTTAGCGGACGAACCAGGAATTAATCAGGAAATATTCAGGAAATAGTCAAAATATAATCTGTCTTTATCTCAAGGGGGTGGCGGGTTCGAAAGCGTACCAAATGCTACCATATGCACCACATGCAGGGTCCATTTCGTGATAGAATTTAAAATTCTTATGCTCCACTGTGCCCGCCGCGCGCGAAGTGGGCCCAACAAGCGCAAACTAACGGCTCACAAGCTGTCCTAGCCCACTAGGTGGACGTTGTCATCTAGTTTTCCATAATATCAAGACATCTCTGTCACCTAATATTTTAAGATAATTATAAGTATCTTTTGTAGTAAACACATATAAAAGATACTTTGACAATGAGCTCGTGCCCTGCATGATAGGGCACAAGTTCACAACCCTGCATAGAGGCGATAGTATGGAAGCCAGCTACAAGAGGTCAGTGAGAGCTACTACTTCTACTAGTACTATTCCCCCCGCAAATAAAAGACCGGCCGATTAATGTGACGGTTCTGGCAATCTTTACGATATGCGAGGGTAGTAGTGGGTAGGTGGCAGCGGAAACCGTTTAGATTACCTAAATAAGTTAGGTATAAATTAAGATTTCCTAGTGGGGCTAAAAACAGTTACCTACATGAATCTGCCCCACTGGGAAATAATAGTGCCAACCACCCACCTGCCGCTCCCCGCTGTGGGTGCGCACCACCATCTCAACGCTAATTTTACCTCAGTACCAAATTTTTACAATCATTACCATAGTACTCATTTATTCGCAGAAATAATATTACATTAATATAAAAAAAATAAAGAGCTATAGTTAAAGCAAAAAAATCTTATATAATTATAAAAAATACAATTATGAGTAAAATTATATATATATTTAATATTTTCTATAATCAATTTTAATAATTAGTCAATTGGAATTTATTTTTAACTATTATTTTAATTAGATTTTTAATAAAAAATTGGCATTGAGGTTGAACCGGCGTTGAGATGGCGCGCGCACCCACAGAGGGATCGGCGGGGGGGCAGTTGGCACGATTAGTGGGAAATTTTTGGATATTCCCATTTCCCGCTGGGAAATCTTTTTGCCTCTCGAGATCTCACTTATGGGAAAATGGCCACCCTAGTAGCGAGGATTCATTTATTTATTTATTCAAGCTTAACGACCTTAATGTGAGGCCTAACGGCAGCGGGGCGCTGTAGCGGCGCATAGCGCACGCAGGCATGTGTCGCAGGCTCACAAGCGTGCCAACCCTAAAATTGGGCATTACCCCAATTACCTCAGTATTACTTTGGGGCACTTAGAGGCTGGCAGTGGCAAGAAGCCTTACACTTACCCAGCTATAAGCTATGAAGGTCTCGTTTCAGTGGGCACTAGGGGGGCTTGTAAGGACCTAAACCCTTAATTCCCCCAACTGCCTGCCCTAAACTGGTGTCTAGCGTTTCAATGTACTAACGAATTCCTCGCCCCAAGCCGCTTATATGCACAGGAGGGCTGGCGGGGCCGCAGTCACCCTTCCCCCTGAAGCCCCCCTGGGTCCCTCTCTTCCTCCATAGCTTCCCATCCCCATAAATCGGCCCTCCGGGGCCTTAATGGTCTCTATAAGGCCAGCAGGGGTTTAGTGGCCCTAGGGCCCCCCAACATGCGCTCCTCACTGAGGGCTTATCAACTTTGGCCTTCGAGAGGCAGACCCAGTAGCGAGGATTCACCATCCTCAATATTCTGGTCTTTTGGTGCTACAGCTTAGTGAGCGAATGCTCTTGCTTACGACGTTGTGACAGAATCCATCAAGCTGGAGACTTACAAGCTTCCACACCCATTTGATTTCTCGATTATATGTTTCTATCTCCACTTATAGGATGACAGCTCTGGGCGACCTGTCATCGGCAAGCGACGCCTGCCGGTTCAGATCCGAGGAGGGAGGCCGGGGTCCCGCAAGCCCCTATAAGGCCCCCTAATCGCCCTGCGTATATAAGCGGCCTGGGGCGAAGAATTCGTTAGTACATTGAAACGCTAGGCACCAGTTTAAGGCGGGCAGTGGGGGAAATTAGAGACCTAAGCCCCTATAAGCCCCCCCCCCCCCCCCCCCCCACAGCTCCCACTGAAACGAGACCTTCATAGCTTGTAGCTGGGTAAGGTCGTTAAATTTGACTAAATGAATAAATATCTCCACCTATGTGATGGCAACAATTTGGACCGGATGTTTTGGGCTCGTATCCAAAATTGCACATCTGGAAGCTTGTTGCTTTCATTGTGCTAATCACTGCTGCCTACAGTATCCACCTAGAGACGAGATGGAGCGCTATCCAAATATGAAATACCTCTCGGCTGTAAAATCATTACACCAAAAATGGGGTTACTCTTAGTGCTCACATCTGACTGATAATACCGCTAGAAAAAGCAAAGAGGTAGGAACAACTACGGACCGAAGGATACTAGTGACTTCACATATCCTTGTCACTAGATAGAAGCATCAGGTTTTACAATTATATAAGGGTACTCGTTCCCACCATGTCAATTGATATTGACTCTACCATGTTATGTTCTCATGAAACCTTCCAAATTCTGCTTGTAATGTTTCCTCTTTTTGAATAAAGGCGGCGCTAAATTATTCAATACTACTGTCACAAAACAGGAATCGTGACCCTAGTCACTTGTATGTAGCACTACCGTAGCCCTAGTCGTAATCTAAGGAGGTTACGGTAGAGTACAAAATTGATGTGTCTAAGAGATCAGTGATTAGTATCCCAATTTATAGCATGCACATTTTCGTACCATACTTCTATTCGTATACAGATCTTAATCTTATCATAACACCCTCCTACGAACCATAACACAGAGGTCACTCGGGCTCTCTCAAAACACATATCTTGACAACTACTTGATTCATCTCAAGGCAGACAGTGAGACAAAGACATATTTGCATATATGTATATAGATAATTTAAGTCACTTTACATAGCAATTATTGCGTATATATGAATTTTCAGAAAATATCTCAAGCATGGAAGCATTATTATACCATTACAGGGCAGTTACTAGCAGTTACACGCTGGTAACTGGGAACCCCTATTTTCCTGTTTAAAACTTAAAGCAATCAATTATGATTGTAATGACGAAGGGAGTTAGATATGTTTCATTTATTATGATTCTATTAAGGATAGCCTAGATTAAAAAGAATAGTAGTTTAAATGTTCAATATTCGCTCAGGGATTTCTCTCACTCTGTGTGTCACATTCGGATTCAAATAACTAGCGGTTTATGAGTAGCCTGAGGGATAAAAGGCGGGGGTAGGATATTAAATTAAGATGACCTGCTTCTATTCATTTGAGGATGAGACTTTCCAGGCGTATACTACTATATGTATCTATATTAACATGCAGACACATCCTGTCAGGTACATGTAGTCTCCACATTACCGGTCAGGACTTGAAATCGATCCCCCTGTTCAGCATTACGGATCCAAGGAATATCCGTCTGTGCCTCCTCCGCCAATGGAAATAAAACTAGTGGGCTAACCTGGGAATAGGGAGTCGAAATGGTGCAGAAACTACTCCGTAGAGGTTTCATACCGCAGCATGAGCCAGACAATTCACCTACGTGTTCGGCACATCTTGCCATGCATTCCTAACCCACAATTCTAACTTCTGACTATATTCATCCTCCAGAATTTTGTGATATGAGTACAGAGGCACAAAAGGTCGTGCGAAGCGCCAAACCCATTAATACACTAGCCTTGTTATTGAGTGGAGACCTCCATAGCTCATAGCTGCGTAAGGTCATAAAACTTGAATAAATAAATAAAATAAATACTATTGAGAGTATTATCCAGTATTTTATTAGCTGGGTTGTATATCAAATAACCCCTTTTATGAAAAACTAAAAAATTGAAATATAATGTTTGATTTTTATTGGTCATTATATAATGTCTTATTAATGAGTGTGTATTGATAAAACTGAAAAATAACAACTAAAGGAATTAGGGGGTGCCACATTCTCACCACTTTTTGTGCCCACCTCTGTAGTGGTGGTGAGACTACTCTATCCCGAGCAGCTAGGTGCACGGCTATCTTAGCCTAAATAGGGTTCGGGAGGCCAAACCCTAACTCTAGGGTTATTTCGCTTCGATGCTTCGATTACGGAGTACGTACGAATACACCTCTGATTTAGGTCCCATGACGGAATCTAGGAAATCAGAAAGGAAGTTTACATCTGAGCATGACTATCACTTGCCACTCAATCAAATCAGCCAATCGACAGTACCTGTATTTGTTGGTGTTCCACAAGGCTATCCGCTATGTATCACATCCGCTAATGAACACCATATCGCATATGGCTGGGGCACCTCCACGCCAAGCTTTGAACCATGTGATACTACCTAGAAGAAGTTAGAAGTGTGGTGTTGACTTTTAACTATCATGGAACTAAGGGTGAAACCACAGTGGGGCCGGGTTTTGTTATTGATATCAAGGGAATCCAGCAACCCAATAGGCTATCCTGTCAGCCTCATAGAAACTCTTTCCACAAAGAATAGACGCCGAACGTGGGCAGCCCCGGATGATCTTGTCTCGACTTGATTCGTATCTTTCGTATCTATGGCATTTCATATTGTTCTGGCATGGGAGAAGCTCGATTCGTAAACAGTCCATTTTTCGCAGTAGCAAGTGGCTGGGGGAAAAGCAAATCCTGGCTAGCCTCTGAACTCCCCGTCGCATCCTAAGGGAGACTGGTCGAGATTGAAATTTGGAAACGGATGGTGCTCATAGCTCGGGTGTCGAGGATGCTTTTTTTCTCTCTCTCCTGACAGGTTTTCACACCGAAACTGACTGAATGACATACCCTCCTTTCTGCCCTATTTACTATACCAATCTTGCTCAACTTTTTCTGGCCAATAGTCTGCCCAAATTCCTCTGAGGAGGGGTAGGCTTTGAGTACTACATTTTGGGAATGCGATTAAGAGGGTCTTATCGAGTGACATTTTCGATACCCTCAGAAAAGCTCGCCCTTCTAGAGAAGGGCGAGAAACCATCCAAATCGAAAGGGAAAATGTCATTTGAACAATGGGGTATTGGCGAGAGGGAAGAAATGGTTCGTCTTAAGGACCAACAATCTCCGAATATGACGTGGGAGAGATTTCAAAAGGTAGACAAGCTACGTCGAAGGGTATTTGTTTGTTAACCTTGATGCTTATAATTCCTTAGGAACATTGGCCAAGTCGTACCCCCGGCGCTTTACATTTGGCTTATAATGTAAGCGGTTGTTTCTTGAACATTTTGAGTCTGATAGCATTAACTAAATCCTTGGATAGCAAACTAAAAGGGCGGCGGCCCTGTCAACGGAAGACACTCAGTCACAAGGAAGGCCTGCTGTTGGTAACATACATGTATGCTTTCATGATTTGAGACATATAACGAAGAGAAGAAACCCGTCTCACATTGTAATTAGACACAAAATTTGACGACACCCGTGATGCCTGTCAAAAGGACGGCAGGTGAAACCCCCGAATCCTTGGGGGACACTTTCCATGTATGTGTTTTCGTGTTTTGTTCTAATAAGTGTACGTGTGCGAGCCTATTAACACTTTGATGGACAGGCCGCGAAACGCATATGCTCAGACTCCATCCAAATACCCCAACCAGCCGCTGAGAATACCACTAGTCATGTCAGTCTGGGGAATGAGCATCACCAGCAGCCACCACAAAGCTCCCTCCCAGGAACCACCGAGCCACCAGGTAACGCAAGTCCGAATAAGGACTTGCAGCCCTCTACTCCCGGAGTCGACTCACAACAACAACAACCACCACCACCACCACCACCATCAGAAAAGGTCACTCCTGCTGCAGGCCAGGATCCCACAAATCTGCCCCCAGTTAATCTCATATGGCCTGTTAAGCCGATCGCTACAGCAGCAACTAGTTCGTCAGTATCCAGCCAGAAAGCCAGTGCACCCGTGCATATCGTCTCAACTGGGGCTTATGAGCAATCCGGTCCTGGTGGAATTGAGATTGCTGCGTACGACTTGGCCCAACAGTTTACCGCTAGCTTCGCAGAACTACAACATCGCGGTGTGCGACGAAAGCACGAGGTATCTCAGCATGAAGCAAAGAAAGCTCTTGCAATTGGAATTTTTCACGAATTGCTTGGGGATGCTACCAAGGAGCGCCTAGAAGCCTTGGAGATAATGCGTCAAGCCCAGAAAGCAGTTGCTGACAAAAATGAGAATATAAAGTCCTTACAGGACGAGAACAAGAGGCTAAAAGAAAGCTTGACGGAATCCGCAGCAGACAAGGAAAGGATCAAGCAATTGGAAGCCGAAAATGGCACGCTCCACGGCAAACTATATTATATATTCCACTGTGTTCAATACCAGCCTAACAGCGAAGTACCACCTGCCCCCTCTTTTCCACCTGCACCATAATTTATCTTCACATTCTATTCAAAGAATTGTCTTGAGTTTATAGAAAGTGAAGATATTTCAGTTACAGCTATGGGAAAAGGCCAGGAATGATATCTGCACTTTCCCATGGTCAAATTCAACTTTTGCCCTACTCTTGCCCTAACCGGACTATACTGACCTAGTAATTTCTTAATCCATTCCCTTCTCTATTTCCCCCCTCCATTCCTTCGTTTATTCTTCCATATCTCCTCTATATTATATCCTTTACCACGGTCGTCTTCTTTTGACACGAGATTTTATATATTATATCACTTAACACGGGTTTCGTTTAATGAAAAAGTCTAGGCTGTATTCAAGTGTTGGGATAAAGAATCACACCCACGCGAAGATATTAACCGTGAGATATTATTGAGTGCCTAGAAGAAGTAGTGACTATCGTACAGCTAAGGGCGAAAGCAGAAGTGGGATGTGGCTTTTCTATTGAATTTAGGGGAAATCGGCAACCAATAGATATGCCGTCACATCTATGGAAATTATTTCCCAGAGAATAGACACTGAACATGAGCTGTTTCGTGACGATCTTGTCCCAAGTTGGTTCGAGGTCCTGCTCGTTGCCCGGACACTTGAGTCATCCGTCCATGTACTTTCATACTCGGTTCTCGCGAGGGCAACTCGATTCGTGAAAGCCCTGCTGTTATTGGCCACATAGAAACGGGTCAGAAAAAGAAAATTCTTGTTAGTCCTTGAATTCCCTGTTGTAAGTATGACACGCTCTGGTAAGATTAAATTTACAGAAAAAGACCAGAGCTGGAGATGGAGATGGAAGACAAAAGTAGGGAAATGTTTTCCCCTTCTCTACTCACCGGTTCCATCAGAAGCTATTTAAATACCGTCCAACCTGTCTCACCCACGTCAAATTTTCCCTAAACTTTTTCTACTGCTTCTCTACTCTTTATGTTGACAGCTTGCTAGAAGAACTCCGAAGAGGGCCAACATCAGTACTGTTTTCGCTGTAATGCATACACTAAGGTCCTATCGAGTAACATTTTCGATACAACCGGAGAAACTCGCTCTTCTTGAGAAACGATCACGAAACCCAAATCGCAATGCACGCAGGGAAATGACATTCGATGCGTACTGCGAGCGCGATAAGGAAGAACTGGTTAAATGCAGGGACAAGAATTTGCATCTGCCCTGGGAGGAGTTTCATCAAGTACACAAACTCCCTATTTACTTGCCTAAAGAAATCGTGGTTTTGATTTTATTTGTTCCAACTCTTGAAGCTTATATCAATTGATATCCTTAGACATTCTACCCATTCCTCTCTATTCGGGATCTAAAGTTTATATACGGTGTATGTACCTGCCCTCTCAAAGTAGCAGTGCACGTGCGTTGGATTGATATTGATGATATTTTCTCAAATATCTAGGCTGCGGTTCGGGAACTAAACGAGAGGGTTTGTTTTGATGACGAAGAACGAAGAAGGGATAATCTGATTATGAACGTAGAGATATGGACCCTATGCGGCAAACTTCAACGAGAGAAGGATTATCTATGAAAGCTCCGCGGCTCCAGAGGACGATTTGCCTGTACGTACCGCGTGCTTGATACGAAGTGAGGATTGACAATTGAATGTATAGTGTCCCGAAAGTATCAGCGCTTCAGACTCCAACCAAGTACTCCAGTCAACAATCGAAACCCCCCGTATTCCGTGTCGTGACATACTCAAGCATGGGGATTCTCAGCTGTCACATGTTTCTATCCCAGAAAATAACGAAGAGCTAGATAACTCAGGGTCCTCTGCTTCCAGACACGACTCGCAACGCCAATCCGCCAATGCAACTCCAGGCCATTTCTCCAATTGCCTACCCTCGTCTAATTCCGTGAGAGCTGCTTCATCGGTTCTCAGCTTAGCGGTACCAGGCCAGGAAGAAAATGCAATCACGCAGATTATCTCGCCTGAAGCCTATAAGCGGGACGATTCCAAAGAAATTAAGATTTCCACGTACGACTTGGTAGAACGGCTCTCTACGGGCTGGGCAGCGAAAAACAATAATGGTGCGGTGCGTCAAAGGTGTGAGGAAGTACGTTCTGAAGCGAGGATGTCTCTCGCACTTAGCCTCGTTTCCAAAATGGCCGATGACGCCAGACGGGACCTAGAGGCAGCAGGACACAAATTGCAGCGGGCAGAGGATGTCGAGGCCTCCGCACAGAAAGCACTTGCGGAAAGAGATGCAAATATCATGGTCTTGCACGACGAGATCAATGGTTTGAAAGAGCAACTTGAAGATTCTGAGGAATGTAATAGGCAATTGAAAGAGGCTAATGTGTCGATGAGGGAGAAATTATCTAGCATTCAAGCTGTTTTCACTAGGTAATTATTGACAGGGCTACACATTACGGTCACTACTCTATATAAATGTGACTTTTATAGATAGTTTATAATGATAATCTATCTTTGTTTCATATACGTTGTATGAAATTATACTTAACATATGAGCTGAAACGAATTAGGGCACACTATTATTAGCGTATGTGTTACTATGACACTTAGATCGTGCAATTTCATGCTCACAATATCTATCATAGGCTATATAGAGAAAAACAGAAAAAGCAAATATTTACTAGTTTCTAAACTCTTTATGATAACCTGTTAACCCTGTCTGGGTTAGAATCTTACACAAATAGCTAATGCAGAAAATAAACAAACAAATAATAGATTAATAAGACGATATGTTCCCCCTCTAGAACCCATTACCCATGCACTAGACAATTCCAGCCCCCTCCTTTCCATCTCCCTCGTAAAATCGGCCTTGTTAAAGTGTTATTCTACTAACAATCTGCTATTGTCTGTTGAAAAACCAGACCTTCCCCTCACTCACTTGTCATGCCCCCAAAACGGACCTACCGTGGGACACGCTCGATAGTCTCGCCAGGCTTCTCACTCTACAAGCAACGATCCAAGCGAGCGACTGCATCTAAGCGAGCAGCTGCAAAAACGAAAAGAAAAAGAAAAAATTCCGTCTGGAATGATGGCGACGGGGAACGGTTGGTTGAATGTAGGAGAGAGAATCAACATCTAACCTGGGAGGCCTTCACTCAAGTATAACACATGTTTCCGACTCCTTTTACCCTGAAAAGTGGTCTCATTTTCAAACCCTGAAGCTTATTATATCCCATTAGAAATTTTTTCCGCGTCATTCGATGAATGCTGTGAAGGGGATGTACAATGTATGTAGACCCGTCCCAATGCATTGATTATGTGTTTGATTATACTGACGATGGATGTGGATAGAGAACATCAGAAAAAATAAATGTGCAGGTACGTTTTCCTACCAGAGTAGAGAAGAAAGGAGGGGAAGAGACTTTTCTGATCAGATGATAGGACTGTGGATCAGCAGCTGGAGATGTCAACTCGAGAAGGGCTAACTACCAACGTTCTGAGCCATCGGAAGACGCGTTGCCTGTATGTGTGCCAGTGCGTATGTAAACACGAGGGAGAAGTTACTAAGAATGGAGTGCACAGTCTCCCATACGTACCGGCACTTCGGGTTCGAATCGAACGCGCCGATCACCAGTTGAAACCCGCTCGCGTCATGGCATGCCGGAGCAACAAGTGTCTCGGCAATCGTTTATCTCTATCGCAGACACCGATGAGCAGCCAGAGAATGAGGAGACGAATGCCGATGTCGATGCGGATTTCGAGGCGGCGGTTCTTAAAATACGCCAGATTGTAGCCGCGAAAGCTGCGACAGATACGGAGAATAGACGCTTGAAAGACGAGAACAAGGATCTGCGAACACAAAATACAGGTTCTGAGTCGGACAAAATAAGGATACGGGAACTGGAAGAGCAAGTTAGATTGTTGAAAGAGAGAATCTCCAGCATTCAATCCATTACCCGACTGACGGGGATCTGGTGAAGAATAATCTCTAGCGTGTTTCAATTGTTTAATGTCGGTACAGTCCCTAAGTGTATGTATGTATCATGGACCTAAACCTACATATCCTTTCATATCCAACACTAAGGAGGTTTGGTGTGCAGAATTGCTTTCTATTTCAAATGTTGTTGTACAGTCCATTCATATGTGTATCGCTTGAACCTATATGTCTTTTTTATACCCAATTTCTTGTGATAAATGAGATGAAATCGGATAAAATGGTATGTAGTGCTTTTAATTTAGATGAACTAGATAATTGACTGAGTTGATAATGGCGGAGTTGAGAGGTAAGAGAAAGCCGAGTTATATATGTATAAAACAGAGTATTGTTCTACCCATAACCAAGTGCCACAAGCAGACCAATATACTGTTAAATCTCCTGATTCAATCAACATGCGGCTAGGTGAACGTCTAAAAAGGTAATATTCCAATCCATCCTAGTGTTAATATTCATCTATCTAGACTACTAGCTGAAGATTGATTATTTTGCTAACACTAACAATTTTACTGTAAATTTATAACATATCGGTAACTTGTCGACTAATGTTCCTTTTTCACGATGGGGATGTAATGATGTTAGCATTAGATGATTTGGCGCTATTTTTCTTTAAGCAACATTTTCATAAATATGAGTGCCTTAACTGGGATGTAGAGCGAGTTTGTTCTAGTTGCCTGAAAATGACATGTTCTTATAAAATGCTGATGTAGCTTGTTGAGGAAGATATGCTTAAAGTCTGCAGAGATTTTGGGCATATAAACTAAACTATAAATAAGGCAGTTTGGAATAATATAGCATATAGATGCCTATAGCTTGGATAAACTGGATAACTGACTAAGTTAATAATGCATGAGTTAAGACGAAAGAATTTGATAAGACAACGAGTGTTCGTGCCTCAGACGGACTAATATGCTGACACAAATAAAGTGTCATATTCACTATTTTCCTTCTGATGTTAGATATAATATATATCATCAATCGAAGGAGCATACTCATGACTTTTCTTTCTTTTGCAAGTGTTCTCTTATCGTTTGATAAAATCTTGACTGTACCTTGTAAACAGAAACAATAGCCTTTTACGCAAGGAACACACTTAACTCGAATTAAATTGAATTAAGATCGATTATCATTACTCATTCCCTTCATCTGACACATGCAGTTCGGAAATGATTAGAAAAACACAGTAGAACAGTACCCAGCACTCCTCTCCCACTCGCCCATGATACAAACCGATCACAGAACAGCACCCAACCCCAATGCCACAACGGCCACAAGACCACCCTGCACACTACCCAACCCTGTAGCCGCGGCAGCACCTGTAGAAGTAGAGTGCGACGAGGAGCTTGACGAAGTGGGCGCAGCAGCGTTCTTCTGGCCAGAGCCCGCAGTCGACGTAGATGAAGAAGAAGAAGAAGAAGAAGTCTCGCGGGGAGACGAAGCAGAGGTAGCCGACGCGACGGCAGACTGGCTGCTGCTAGTGCTAGAGGTGTTGCTGTAGGCCTTGGCGGCGTTGCAATAGGATGTCTTTGTTTGCTCGGCGCCGAATTGGCCGCTGTCGCCGGGGCAGTTGTTGTAGCAGCTAAGAATATCAATGTTAGTGAAGGGATGTGTGGAAGGAAGGAGGATGAGTACGTTAGGACATTGTTACTCTGCTCACAGAGACATGGCCAGTCGTTTGGCTCGCAGGCTTTGAGCTGTGGTGTAGTCGAGGTGAGGCAGGCGTCAAGAATGCTGGGGATATATATTAGCATATGGTAGGAGCTGAAGTCAGGTTACGGCGTACTACTGAGCGGCACAAGTCGCGCGACGAGACGCGGCGGCGGCTAGGCCGACAGTGAGAAGAGAAGCAATAGCGGTAGTGACACGCATGTTGATGTAGAGTGTTGAGGAGATGGGTAAACGAGTGAGTTGGAGCGAGTGACTAAAACGAGCAAGGAAATAGGTAGAGGTAGGATTAGGGGTGAGGAAAAGATTCCTGGAAGCAAAGCTTTATTTATGCA
This sequence comes from Talaromyces proteolyticus, assembly GCF_021365285.1. Classification (NCBI taxonomy): domain Eukaryota; kingdom Fungi; phylum Ascomycota; class Eurotiomycetes; order Eurotiales; family Trichocomaceae; genus Talaromyces; species Talaromyces proteolyticus. Next base: position 2,001,285 of record NW_025764286.1, on the reverse strand, counting down.
GAGCTCCTGCCACAACAAAGGCATCTGTAATTACAGCATTACAGTGTTATTTATATATTAATACGCTCGCGGAGAAAGGAGTCAATAGCTCCTTCCCGTATCGGAAGCCCCTTCCTTCCGCATCCATTAACATATACGATAATACACAATACACGTAATATGCAGTATTCAATGCAGTACAAAACACATACTATCTATGCGACATGGCAACAAGACAAGGTACATGTTATTGATTGGCAAGGACAGGAATGTTGTGGTCGAACGCGCGCCTTGATTTGCGGCTCTAAATAGTACTTTGACTAAAGTTCGTTAAGGATTCCGGATCGACAGGACTAATGATTATCTACGTCTTAGTTAGTACAGCCTGCACTTCACACGTAGCTACCAGTGACGTGCAAATATACAGGTAATAGGAGTATGGGTGACTCGATAATTAATTTCGTTCATGTTGTCGATATAGTAATAAATTGAACACGCATAATTATTAGTTTCTTGTCGCAGTGTGTACATTGCTGAGCTAAAGTTATCCCTAGTTACGCTGTCACACTGTTACGCCGTTACAGGCGCCCCACTGTTTGACAGGTATTAACTGTTAGCGGCCAAGTGTATTCAGATACGTCAAAATTGAAGTTAATAAATCACAAGAAATAAAGTCGCATAACGTTCTTTCCGCAGCTCATCGCTCGACTTGGGAACAGACTTTTGCTCGCGCCTTGCATACAGGTGATAATCCTGAAGCAAATCACGCGGATGTCAGAATGAACTAAATAGGGTCGAAGCAGCTTTAATTAACGCCGGAAGAAGTTTCGTCGATGGGAAGAAGACTTTCGCTACTTCGAATAATGTCTTTCTGCTCGTCTAGGCCAGGCATGACCTGATCAAGCCACACAGTCCCAAGGCTGGTGAACCAGTATCTGCGGCCAGTCTGGCGGAACAATTCGCGAGCCTGCGCTTCGTACCGAGTTGCGCCATGCACATCGCCCATTTGACGTTTGACGAAAGCAATCGAGGCGTACACAACCACCGTGCCAAACCCTTTGATGCCTGGATTATTGTCGTACACCCACAATGCGCGCTCCCAGTGTTTCAGCGCCGCGATCCAGTTGCCCTGCACATGCTGAACGCGTGCGAGGCCGATATTCAGCCGGCACACGCTCATCGAGTCCTGCTGCCCCTGCGAAATTCCAATGTGCCGCGTAAGATCCCAGTAGATGTCCTGGGCGCGCCAGTACTCTCCTTGCTGGAGGACTGCTTCGGCTAGGCTGAGACGGAGCCGGAGGGCTGGGTTGCCCTTTCGTTTACTCGAAGTGTGGATGATGTCGAGTTTCGCGGATAGGAGCATCTCAGCCTGGGTGGGATTGCCAAGTTCGCAGAGTGTTGCGGCGAGATGGGATACTAAATCGCAGTTTGACGAACTGACGGCGACAACGCCTTCGGGGAATAACGCTGAATTATAATAAACCGCTTCCAGGACTTGGCGGGCTTCTTCAAAATTTCCCTCAAAACGACGAATCCGCCCAAGAACAATTGCCTTTTTTTGTAAAACAAGTTCTTCCAGCGTCGAGATATGGTTTCGATTCATAGGCTGGACGTTCTGCAGAAGTTGAAATGCCATATCTAAATCTCCTTTATTTTGGAGATATTCAGCAGAGAGGATCAAAAAGATCTCCCCGGAAAGCGCATTCAGCTGGTTATTAGTCGTGGGGAGATCCATCAGACTGGCCGTCATGGATGAATCTTTGGGACGGAATATCTCGGTTCTCCTTGCCATGATCATCCTATCAAGGCATTCATCACGAACTTCAAAGCCAGCAGCAATCTCTTCGGCCCGCTCGAGAGCAGCGATCTTCCAAACCCTTATCGATAGAACCGAGCTAGCGACTAGAGTATACGCCACAGTCTGCTGGATTGGCAGAGAAACATGGTCTACTGCGTCGAGTGCATCATAATGTTGGAGTACATGTCGGACCTGAGCGATATAAGCCGGGCCTAGGTCATTAAAGCTGTCCATCGAAAGTCAACTTTAAATCAAGCTACAAGCAACCACATCGAAACTCACTCCTCCTCCAAATACCGATCTCGAGGAAAGGCATGGCACACTAGCAGAATAGCCTGGACCATCCAGCGATTCGGGTATTGCAGCAACAGCTTACACCTAGCCCGCGTACCGGCATGCATCCACAAAACACCGCCATCGCCATCCATATCCACCAAACCAGAGTCCTTAAGCCGGTTAATGGCAGTCTGCAGCTGTTCTGGACTTGAGAGCAGCGCCGATAACGTCGGCTCAATGCCAGCTTCTTCGGGCGTCACCGTTGCTGGTTCTCCATTCGACCCCCACGTTCTGAGCGAGCGTCCCGCTCGCGCCAGTATCGAGCGAGGAATTCCTGCGTCGCCGTCGAGATAGGTGAGCGCGTAGGCGAGGATGGTGGTGGAATCGTCGAGCTGTTCCAGGCCCGGATGTGCAGGGACTAGCTGGTCGAAGCCCTGGAGAGCGGGGGGTCGTCTAGGGCGTTCGGGGAGGTTGGAAGTGACATGGCAATCTGTATGCGGGGTGGAGGAGGCGAGTCTAGAGCTATTCGTCGCCATACTCAAGGTGGCTACAGAATAACAGTGAACAAAATAACAACGAGAAAGAAAGAAAAATAATGAATAAATCAATAAATCAATAGATAGATGGGTAGATAATGCAGTGGCACCGAATGTCAAACGAGAAAGAATCGTTATGCGATAATGGGAGTATTGTGTGCCGTGGGACAGGCAGACACCCAGCCCATTTTGAAAGAAGCTCCAGGCACACTCGATAAGACAAAGTAGGAAAGGCTTGCGGCTGAAGAGCGCAGCCTAGGAGGCAAAGGAATTCACACAAACACGCAGCACTAGATGGTGATCCCCTAGCAGGCTGACTGGCAATGTACTGCGGCCAATCGTGGCGAGTCACCGAGTGGAAGCAAGCTGTGCCTCGACGAATGGGGGTGCCGACGTATGCAGGCTATGGCCGCTATGCTAGAGCTATCGCACATTGATTCATCCATCATCACAAATAATACTAACCACCAATATGAATTAATTAGCAGGTGTATGCAAATGCAGGTAAACAGTAACTGAGGCGATGCCCCACCTGCAGCAATCGGATTGCAGCCCGCTTTGTAACTCCGCCGGTACACTATCACACGCCGCGTACCAGGTGATCACAATACGATGCTATATCTTCTTCTTCTTGGTCTTCCCTTTCTGGTTCCAATCCCCCTTCCGCTTCCCCGGCTTCGACGGCTTCGACGTCGTCACGCCCAGAATCATCTCTTCCGCCTCGTCGTCCCCCTCTGCCTCCTCCCTCGTCGCCTTCTTACTCTCCTCATCCAGCCTCAAAATCTCCGCTGCATCAGGGAAGCCCGAAACGCCCAAATGCTGAATCACATATGCCACCCTCTCTACATCCGCAGTCGTAAACAGTCGCGCCGTTTCGTCCGCCTCTCGCACCTCCCCATTCAGCCGCTGGCGGAACTTGACAACCTCCTCGTAGAGCTGGCGGTACTCGTGCATATTATACTTTAGATTCAACCCGCTGCCATCCTTCCTAATCAGCCTCGTGGCCTTTTCGTAATTCCGGCGATTTTTCTCGGATATTGGGAACGAGTCCACGCATAACCACAAAAACAATTCATCGCTGTAAAAGGGTATCTCGTTCGCTTTCCCCTCTGTCGCCAGCGCGAGGATCAGCGATGCCAGCGCCGGCCCGACCGCGCGGATTGGGCCCGTGAGCATATCCAGACTGTCCTTGGGGTATGTCTCGTCAATGGCGTCGAGCGAGGGCTGCTTGTCGACCAGCGCCTTGAATGCGTCTGCCGACGCCTTGCGGATGACAATCGGTTTATTGGTTTTCAGCATGCCAGGTAACTGAGGACGAAATCGACCACGTTGGCTATACAACCAGAACAAATCAGCGCGATTCCACTTTCACCCCAAAGGATTACGCTTACAGCTTCCAATCAAGCAATTTAATCGCCTCCTCCTTGTGTAGGAACATTCCGTCATACTTCTCATCCGCCTTGAGAACCTCATTCTTATTCTGATTGCTACTGCTATCTGTAGCCTGCGCCGCGCGATCGCGAAGTACTTGCGGGAGTGTGTTGTATCGCCAGCTATCTAGCTCCAGTAGCGCATCGGCCTGTTTCGCATATGTAGGGTTGTTCTGGATTAATCGCTCAGGGTGTTTTCTGTGCTTTCGCACGTCTCTGGCGAGCAGCCGTTGTTTGTGGCTCTCCCGCAGCGTCGTCGGGTAGAGCTTGAGGAGTTGGCTGAAAGTGGATGGGGTGATATCCCAGGATGCGAAGGAGGGGAAGGGTGGCATTTTGGGGGGTTTTCTGTTCAGTGCATGAGGGGATATTAAGTCTGAAAGGGTAGAGAAGAGCTGTATTGGAGAGAACTTAGTCTGGTTGGTTTACAGCAGAGCTCTCTTTCTGCCGGAATTTTTATGGCGGTGTAATTAAACACCAACCAATGGTAGAATATGGGAGAAATATCAATAATCGATCCCTTACATCGGCCAATCAAATACAATACAAGCATCAATTGAATTTATGTTGCAGAATTGTTATTGTATATAACGTGAACTCTATACACGCATGAATTAAAACATCTATCAAAACATATCTGCTAAGCAGTCGAAAAAGTATAACAGTGTCATCATCGTAAGCACTCCTGTTGCGAGGAGAGGCGTGGCGAAGGCAGGCGTATTGTCTACGCTTAGCCCACGATTAAATCAGTCCAGCTGGTAAGAATGCGTTCTCGAGTCAACATCCAGCCTAACCGCCTTGATTCTCGAACAATTTACCCGAACAAATACAAATAACACATTCAATAGAAGAAGGGAGATTGCCAAGTATATATAGATGATCATTGCTCTTGGTACGCAATGACCAGAGTGGGATCATATTAAGACCAAGAAAGACGCCAGTCGCCTATTGGCGCGGCTTGGGGTTTGCTTTCTTGGGGTTTGCGGGTGGAGTCTGACCAACCCGGCGACGCTCTTTACCGGAATTCAGCGAGACGATTGCAGGTGGAAGTACTCCGTCGCCCTTTTTGCCTTGACCCCTTTTCAGGCTGGTCACTACATGGTCCGCTTTCGTGTCTGTGGTTGTAGGCGTTGCGGTCCCTTCATCGTCTTCCACCTCAATATCATCTGGTTCTTCACCATGACCAATTTCAGACGAACTCGGACTGAGGCTTTCAGAGTCCGAAGCGGCTTCGAACTCGTCATCGTCGTCGCTAACTAAGCTAGGTGCCTGGTTTGATTCGACTGTATGAGGGCTCAGGTTCTCGGTCATGTCCACCCCATCCATACTATGTGCCCCATCCAGCTGCAGAACAACTGGGGAGGAAGCAGGTGGGTACGGAGATACATATGAGGCTATCCTGGTAGGTGTGGTAACATTGAGACCACGGGACTTGCTCGAAGTGCGAGATATCTCGTGACCCTTGCTGCTCGTCGGCCGTTGAGAGGCGGCCTGAGGCATGGTCGTTCGAGCAGGCAGCCTTCCACCATGAATAACTTTCGGTCGATCTTCGTCTATAGCAGTAGCCTGGTCGGCCTCGTCATCGGACTCTTCTTCTGACGAATACGCGCTCATATCAACCTTGACCTTAGCGTCGCCCACAATCTCACCCAGGTTCAAACCCGAGCCAAGATCGGCTAGAAGGGAAGATAGATGGGGGGTGTCAGCTGATGCAATGAACGAGGAATTTGGAGTGACAGGGCCGGTCACAGTAGATTTCTTTAAGGTTAAACTCCTTGGTTTGGGACTAGCCTTTTTACTAGTTGTTGGAGAATTTTCGAATTGTGAGGATGTAGGAGGGCCATGTTTGGATGTTCTATCGATAGAAGACGCAGTTCGGATGAGAGGGTGAACGTAACCAGGAGTAGTGGTGTTGGATGGTTCTACAGGACCACCCACCACAGCCCCAGCCTCGTCGACATCGACTGTTTCTCCGCATGCTTCGGCTGCCGCTTCGTGGCTAGCAAAGGTACGGCTGTGAGCAATTCGACAATGGTTGATAAACCCTTGAGTGCTGGAAAAGTCAAATCTTCGACAGTCAATGCACACAAGTTTGACTAGCTGATTGTCACTCTTGCGTTTGATGATCATGGGCCCAGCCTTGTCCTTGGGTGGCGGATATCCACTAGGCAGAGCTTGCAGCCTTGTGTTCACACTTCCCCGCTGAGACCGAGATTTGCCCGCAAGCTGACCAGTTTCAGTCACATTTCCTCTTGTCGATCTTGTATCCATATATCCGTAACTTGGTAAAGGAGCGTTTGGAAGTTCGCCACCGTCGAACCGCTGATCAGGCAGCAACCACTTGGCGTAGTGTCGAGAGTAAGGTCCGTCAACCACACCCCAGGGTGATGGTGATGTAGGGGATGGACCACTTCCCGAAAATGGGACAGCATAACCGTCGCCGCTGCTTACTGATTGTGATATTCCGTACGAAACTGAAGCAGGATATGGTATTTCGGCACATCGTCGTAACTGTTCTAAAGCGACCTGACATTTTGCAATCTCCTGATCAATAAGACGGAGTTCATTATGTTTCAACAGTACCTCGAGGCTAAGTTGTGCATCCAACGATTGCCGTAAAGCACTGATTTCCATCTTCGGCTTGGGTGGGCGGTTGTCACTTTGCGAAGATTCCTGTCCTCCATCGATACCATAACGAACGGAAGGTGCCATACTTGACAGTGCCTGGTCTGGAGCTGCAGATGTCGGTTTCAAAGTCTCGTTGCCACCTTCCTGCGAGGGAGTCCAGTTCATGTTGCTCTCGTCGACGTCCATCGTAGAGGCTTGGTTCATATTCTCGAGGCGGCACTTTGTTGGCGGGTGCTCGTCCAGCACAGCGATTATTTCGTGATCGTCGTCCCGTTTGCGTTTGAGCATCTGTAGGGAAGGAGACTCTAAGACAGGCGACTTGCGGTGAGGCGGCGTTACCAGCATCTCTGCCACGACTTTATTTCCCCCTAAGCTAGATGTCCACGGCAGTAACCGGTAGATACCTTGCGACAGCGCCATCTGGCTGTGTCTGTATGTCTCTGGTGGTGCTCACCACTAGAATGGTTTAGGTCGTTAAGGGTGTAAATGAACGACCCATCAGGTTACTTTCACGGCGTCAGCGCCGAATATATCGGATAAATCGAGGGTGCACAGGGGGCCCCCTGCGGTGTTTAGGCGGTAAATCCGGATGCTGCCGGGTTAGGCTGACGGAAATATTGAAGTAAAAATGGTTTTCGTAGAAACCAGAACGCAAGACAGTTGCTCACTGTCCTTGGTCAAATAGGGAGGCGGCGAATGCAAACGCTGGTGCAGGCGCAAACGGGCGCAACTTCACATGCGATGCGTCGCTAAGGACGACGGGACGAGTCTGGGAATAGGCTGCTTGGGCCGGTCACTCGTGTCGAAAGAAAAGAAAATGCTGGAGTCGACGTGTAAATGGCGGCTGTTCGGAAGAATTCAAGTGAAAAGGAGTGGGTGGTCTGTCTATACAGACAAGACAAGACCGCAGGCAAGACAAGGCAAGAGCACGGACGGGGAGGCGTGTCGCGCTGGATGGAGTAGTCTGTCGGGCCGGGAAGGAGCCAGCCTGGTCGGTACTGGCGTGGGTGACGGCAGGTTCTGGAATCTGGCAATTAGCGTGGCTAGTTCGTAGGAATAACAGATTAATAATGCCACGGCCCACAGCAAATCCGCAGCAGTGTACGTACTATGCGCTGACTAGTAGAGCGTAGTGTGTCCAGCCGGCTGGGATGGGGGAGAAGTGTAATAGAGTGTACGAGAAGGAGAAGACCACGGAAAGGAGAAGAAGAAGAAGAAAGGAGGAGAAGGGAAAGGATTACGACTGGAAAAGGAGAGGAGGTCAGTATTAGAGAAGGGGCCAAGTCGGGCTGAAACGCCAGGAGCAAGAAATGGCGACGAGGGAGGGCTAGTAATCGGGAGACTCGTTTATTGGCATATTATTAATAACGCCCTCAGTCTGAGAGTCTCTCTCAACAAAAAGAAGCAAGAGCAGAATGGCACATAAGAAAGGGAGAGCAGGAGGAACAGGAATGCGGCGGCAAAACGACTAAAGAGCGAGTGGAGCCAGCACTAGCACCCACCGCGCGGCCCACCATCTGCACTAATGCGCGTAGTTCGCAGTCCTGATTGGCCTTCCATTCATGCCTCGCTCTATCGTGGCGCGACAGCCTGTCGCCAAGGGCCAATCAGCGCAGGCCACTCGTTGCCCGTATCAGATACGCAGGCATTATGTGACTGTTGATAAACCGATTCCAAGTCACTAACCTCCAGGTACCTTGGGATACCCCAGCAGACAGCTTATACGGCCTGGCTGCCGTCTTCTGTGCCTCTCTGGTTTGCGTGGGCAAGCAGGGATACCCGTGTCAGTGACTCACCTGTGAGACAATAATCATACAAATGATGCAAGGCGTTGGTCGAGCCTGGGACTTAGCGGATGGGTCCAGCACACGTCTCGGATCTCCGCGTAGTGGGGACGGCCACAAAACCAGCGTCACCTTCAGCCTAAAGACGTCCGTGCGAAGGCGATACATCATCACTCTCTAATCTCTACTATTTAGTCTCGCTGGGTGAGTGTTGTAAGATATGTTTGATTGAATATTTATTTAGCATCTTGTTTCGACTAATACCAGTAACATCGAGTACTGCTTGTATGTAACAGCTGACGGAGGTCCCGGTGGGCCGTAGGTGCTGTCACTGGAGTGCATGCAACCCAGCACAGCACAGCGATAACCTGATTGCACGTCGACGACTCAACAATCATCACCAGAGTGAATGCTAACGTACATCGCGTGCCTCGGGTGCAAACTCTAACGCGACTGGATAGCGGATGCCGTTCTAGATCTGGCCTGTTTGCACCTTGTTTCGGCCCTGACAAATCACCGTGCGAGCTCTTATACTCTCCGATATCGAACCTCGGTCCTGATTGGTGGTGCCTATTTGATACTATCGAAGATATTAGTTACAACTTTGAATCGAATACAGCACCACGAAAGTAGATAAGGCATAGGAGCTCTTCCCAGATTAATACAATAATATTTTCAACTTTCTATATTGTCCATGGGCGACCTCCCAAGACGTCTCAACTTGATCTAACATAATTAGTATAAATGCAGGTCAAAGAAGAAGAAAACCTTGATACCATTTTCAACCTTTTTGTCATTTTAGTCTAGTAGCAGGCTTTCTTAGACATCTCAACGAACAGACTTATAATGGTCATTCCTAAAATAATAGCTAGCCTCTAACTCCAAGTGCATACATGCATAAATGTAGGCAATAGACAGTCCGATATCATTCCAGATCCAACCAATGAATTGACTGCTTTTGCAAGGCAGGACATTCACAGTTCCTAGCCACTTCTTTTGTACAGCATCCTTCATCCTGCAATACGATAATACGAGGATGATAGAAATGTCGGCCTCGGTTGACAAAGTGAAGACATCCCGAAGATAGCGGGATCGGGGTTCGTATTTTCAACCAACTTCCCTTACACTCGTCCAGTATCGCGAATGCGTAATACGAAATTGATAATTACAGCCGCCAATAGAGCGACGGCAAGCAACGACGGCCCAAAGCGGTCGTCGAAACCACTCTGTCCACGCTTCCGAATACTCTGAGCGCGCCAGTGGAAGGTGAACAGCGCATAGATCATCGCTGCCATGGCGATGATGGTGAACAAGCCGGCGGAGATGCGACCGATGCGATCACCGAAATTGAGAAGTCCAATGGCAAGACCGCCCAGGATGACGGTGAAGTTTAGCCATGAGAGGAAGGTTCGTTCGTTGGCGAAGAAGACCTTGGGCTCGACACGGGTGGGAAGAGCGATGCGCTTGCCTGGGTACTCAGATCATCAGCACGATAAAGGCGGTGAATTTAGCTGCGAGCACAAACCTGGCGCAGATTGAAGGAGGGGCTGCGATGACATGGTGTAGCCTGGTCTAGTCTGATTAGTGTTGTGTCTTGATAAAGACCAGCAGCTTGATGGACAGGAATTCCGGCCCAGCAGCAGATCCATGCAATTGAGTCAAGGCTGGCTGGTTAATGGCTTCAGTCAATTACTCACAAGTCTAGCAACGCCAGTCAGAGCCCTTTAGAGATGCAGCCTGGTGAGAGAACACAGGGAGCGATATTGTGGTGGCGACACAAGATGAAGAGAAATCAACGCTGAGCTTAAGCTCGCAGCGAGAGAGCCCCGCCAGCCAGAGCCCGCTTCCGGCATTTCACGTGCCATTGAGCTCCGTTTCATTGGAACCGGAGACTTAGATTCTCCGGTCCGACAGTGATTTTCACGCTATTCCGCTTTCGGGACCTTCGCGATCTATGCAGCGATCCCAAAACACGACTAGTCGCCCATCTCCGGTGAACGGAGGTTTCAATGGTGATGCTTCGCGCAGAGTGTCATTGAATTTCGAAACATTAATTTATTATCAGCTATCTGGTCTGTACTACTGTACTACGTACCACCACTTCTACTCCTCCCATACAGCCTTCCTTTCTCTTGATCCCTTCCCAAACCACGCGAACTGCGCGCGACTGAAGCCCTGTCTTTACCTCTCTCTCCCCGTCAAGCCCACCGGTACGCTCTCCTCCGCGGACGAATCTGATTTGCCATTCTCCCAAGTCATCCCCGTGAGCCCCCGCACTTTCTAGCATTTCGCGACGTCAACACTAACAAATTTCCGAATCGAAGTCGCCAGCTTCCTCATACAACCGCTATTCATCAGCCGACGCGCATCCACACAACCACACGTACCCCCATAAATATTGACGAGATGGCAGTCGAGCCTGCTGCCCCTTCTGCATTTGTGCGTTTCGTCCACGCGTCATGCCTCTTATAATCTATTTCCCTGCTAACCAGCTGTTGTTCGCATATCGCAGCCGGTCCCTCCCGCTGAACTCTCCAAAATTGCGACTGAGGTTCGTCAATCAGTCCCGTAGCGACTCCATAGACAATGTGCTGTGCTGTGTATATCTATATAGGGCAAAGGCAATGGTGTTGAGTTGCAAAGTCAATCGGGCCGGATAGCTATGGCTAACACAGTGACTTGCTCCCATAGGCATGCGATGCCGCGCTCAAAACGTCAGAAGGCTACGACCATCTTGCAGTCAGCTCGTGGAATTCCGCCATCATTGTACGTTTCCACTTAATTTTATTAGTTTATTTAATCGGACGTGACTAACAATCTTCTAGAACTCCGTTCTAAAAGGCCTCATTGCTGCTACCACGCCAGACCAAAAATCTCCTCCCCCATACCGCTTCACCGTCAACAGCACCATCGTGCAGCAAGGCGTAATCGACAAAGCCGCCGCCGGCGGATCCGACGATGTCGGCAAGCGCGGCATGCACTCTGCCTCCGGCGCCTTCTGGGACGTGAACCGCGACGGCATGTGGACGTTCAAGTACCCAGGCGCGGAGGAGCGTGGCTTGGACGTCGTCGTCAGCGTGACCTGGTTTGCCATGAGTTGAAGAGTCGGCCTGCACCCTCCCCCCACCCCCAAAAAACGTCGATACGTGTCTCCCTGGCTGTAGTTTCCAGGGATCCATTCGCTGTGTCCCGACGGTGTTGTAGTGTATGACGAGCGAGAATGCGCTGGTGTCTGGTCGCAAGAGCTGAGCTCGATATGCTTGCTCGAATACTCGAATATAATAACATAATCTCCACAGAAAGCATCACATCGCATCGGGTTCTGTTCTATTGGCCAGTCAGTCGCATGAAGTGAATGTATCAGTAGTGTGATATATTTTTCTTTTGATTTCCCGAGGGCGTTTTTTTTTGTTTTATTATATTTGAATGATCATGATTTGAGGCTATCTCCGCTTCACTGTCTATATTTCTATATCACTTTGTTGTTTCTTTTTCCTTTTTCTCGTTCAATGGAATTTTTGGCTATTTGATAGCGAAATATCATCTCTTGAATTTCTACTTAGTCTCAATACGCTTGCAACTCTGGCATCCTACCTCCAAACCCATGTACTAACATTGAAGAAACCTAGACCTTCAAACGGGACATAAAAATATCAATAACTACTCTATCATATAGTATGTATGAACATAGAAAATTCGTACATTGAGGCATACTGGAATAATAACTATTCCGCTCCCATCCATTCCCGACTCCAATATCCCAACTATCCCGGACGCCCATCAAAACGCCATGCTAAATGATAATCCCAAGCCAAAACAAAGTGCTATCCCTCGCAAGATAGAACAAAAAAAAAAGAAACTACCGCGGCTCCGAGTAATCATTCAACGCAACACAGACTGATCCGCGATGGTGGCCGCTGTACTGCCGAATGATGGTCCCCGACGCCAACTCCCACAACCGCGCGTAATGATCGCTGGAAACGGTGACGAGGTAGGCCGAGTCCGCCGAGAACGCGCAGTCCCACACCCAGCGCTGGTGTCCGGCAAGTGTCGTTTCGAGGAAGAGCGTCATCGTGCTGGTGTCTAGGGGTGGGCCGTCGGGTTGCACTGGGAAGGCGGCTTGCGGCTGCGATGACGTTGCTGCAGCTGCAGAATTGGTGATCTGTGCACCTAACATGCTGAAGTCGCTGGCTGCGAGGTCGCTAGCTGTGCTCCGGAGGGTGACTGAGCTAGAGGAGGCAGGGGTGTCGGTGCCGTTGGTTGTGGTGCCGTTGGGTTTGGTGGTGCTGGATGTTGGGGGTGCGGCGGCGGAGGCTGCCACGGCGGGTGGGTATTGGGGATCCAGGTTCCAGATTTTTGCAGTATGGTCGGCCGAGCAGGTTGCGAGGTGTTTGACATCGGGCGAGAGAAGGACTCGCGTGAGGTAGTCTTTGTGGGCTTGGAAGGTGGTGATGGGGACAATTCGAGTAACTTCGGTATCCTGGATCATACGCCATATATAGACATTGCCCTATAGTCATTAGCATATATAGTTATGGATGCATATCAAATCATGTACCTTTTTATTGCCAGCGCAGAGCAACGACCCGTCGCTCGCCACGCTCACACTCGACACGGCAACATCATCTTCTGGAATCAATTGATGCGTGCACACGCTTTCGCCCAAATCCCAAACACGCACTGTACCTGCGCGATCGCCGCTGATCAGTTCTCCCTGGTTTGGATGAATAACGACATCATTGACGGCCGCCTTGTGGACGTAGTTCCGCTGCAGACCCCCGGACCGCGTATCCCAAACTTTGACTGTGCCGTCCTCGGAGCTGGTCACCATCCATTTCCCCTCGCAGTGGAAAGCGACGCCCGTGATGTTGTTCGAGTGGCCATCGAATGTCATCACGGGGTTCGGGTTCGACGATTTGATGTCGTAGAGCTTGACATTGGTGTGGCCGGCAGCGGCGAGGTATCGTTTGTCCGGCGTGATGCAGAGACGGTTGACTTGTGAATCAGGGTGCTGGAGGGTGCGCGAGCAGATTCCGGAGAGAGCTTCCCAGAAACTGAGCCCAGGTTAGAACTCTTGCTTTTTTCCTTTCCTTTTAAAAGGGGATAGACGTACCGGATGGTATGATCATACCCCGCTGAATACAGGCGAGGCATTAGTGACAGTACATTCTGTGGTAGGTTGGGTCGGTCTTACCTGTGCATAGAATCACACTCATTTCGTTTTGCGCAAATTAGGTCTGGTTACGTGTGATTGCTGGGTACATGGCACTTGATAAAAGGCGAGAGTTGTCCAGGTTGAGCCTTGCGTGCCACGCTAGGCGGGCCATCGTATTTGATATCCCCGAGGCGGTGAGAGCCACATAGACATAATTTTGTTAGTAAATGTTAATATGCTCAGATTGATGAACGGTTTTCTATTTAAATTTGGAAATTAATCATATTAATAAACGAGAGCTTTATCTATTTCGATAATTGCTAGATCCAATTAGTTCACGATCGAAAATGAAATTAGTATCACATTGTCTAAGTAGCCATCATGAATATCAATTGATATATATATCAAAACAATCGTCAGATTCTAGTCGTATTGCATATCCCCATGATCTGTTCAAATCCCAAAACCGCCCATTCCCAAGTCTAGATGATCAAGATACCGCGCCTGCTATGGATTTCAGAAATACAATAAGTGACAATTTGAAGCTCCTCATTACACATCAGTTCGAGCCTTGCGCCAGCCAAACCTTCTTTTGATCGCGGCCTCATCGCTATTCCCAGAGGAAGAGTTTTTCTCCTGGGAATGACCTTGATCCCGCAACTGTTTGCGGGCCTTGCGACCACTACAGCAGGCACAGCAGCAAGAAGCTAGCTGCACTATAAACCCAATTAAAGTGAAGCCCGAAGCAATCCACATGAAGACTAACATCTGCGTTCCAAGATTGGCTTTGATATTGAGGTCGATAGTGTTGCTCATGAAGACGTGGGCGAAGATGGCGTACATGGCCGTAGCAACGGCCGAAGCCACAATCGTAAAGAGTGCAATGATGAAAGTCAATAGAACCATCGGGAGAGACCACAGACAAATAAACGTTCGTCGGTGATGGGGATGTCGAGCTTTATTGACTTCCGGGTCAGATGATATTGTTTGAGGTGGTCTCGAGGAGGTGCCCAATGGGGCAATGAAGATAGCGAGAAAGCAGAGTATGGTTCCCACGAGAAATAAGGCGAACATCCAGTGAGATGCGATCTTAGCGATTTTAAGGGCATCGTTGATCTCAGCAGGCAAAGCAACTGTCTCACAAGTCAGTATGATGGAAGAATTTAAAAGGACAATACAAAGACGTACTTGTTGCGCCAGCCAGAAGTTCGTTCAGTAGAATTGAGACTGGATTGAACCAGTACAGAGTTTTAGGATGGGAGCAGGAAGTGATTCCACTATCGTCATAACCCTCGCAGAAATTCCACACACCGACCTGATAGAAGTCATGCAGCCCAATAGTCCGAGCAATACTGTTTATGAACACAGCATTGGGAACTGATTGCGGAATGATATTGGAGAGGTCAAGCTTCAGAAAGTAGGTGTCGCGAAGGACAGGTTTGTTGGAGACGTTGCCAATCAACACTAGGACGAGAAAGATCCAGGCAATCAGATAGATGAGAGCGCGGACAATCCGATGCCAGACCACTGTTGAATGGCGCCTCTGGGCTTGCACCGCTTCCCCTTCGTCTGAGGATGTCATTGAGGCGGTCTGCACCAGATACTTGAATCTAATGGATGTTATCCGTATAAAAAGTACTGGTCACTATGGTATCGGCAATTGACATGGCCGACAAAGGCCAACCGCAGGAGGTGTTGACGAAGGTGTCGGTTGGCTGCGAGGAGGGGGATGAAGCTCAGACACAGCAGAGGAGAAATATATCGAGCAGCAGCCTGCGACCGAGGTCAGGGAGTAGGGTGAGCATGCTTCGAAATAGGCGGAAAAGCTTGTGGGCGAGATATGCCCATACGGTGACGGAGCGCAGGCTGCGGCAACAAATGAGACGGGCTCTGGTGGAACATCTAGACTGCGGCGCACAGGCGTGCACATCCTGCCTGAGAGGGGGAGTAGCGGCGGGAGAGGCTTGCAGCTTTGGCGGTACAGAGGTACCTAGGCGCTAACCATGATGCTCATACTAGTGCTAAGTATAGGCGATCAGCCCCGACCGACGCGGCCTTATGTCAAATGATTGGCGTGTGCACCGACTTGATCACCCACCGATCGTGCTGCGAGAGGGCGGCCAAGGCCCACGAGCCCACCATGGCGCCCCCTACATACAGAGTCCGGTAGTACTACCGTAGAAGTCATGGTACGCGATGCTGGATTGCAAAGTTTGGTGGCTGAGCACGACGTCATAGTCCACCCTGTATACGCGTGGAGGTCTCAGTTGTGTGTCCCATGACGGGGTATGGTGATGCTGTCAGAAGTCTCTCACTCGGGAACGACGACGCCATTGATAGCAGAATAGCAGAACTCACAGAGTAAGAGGACTACAGAGAGGAAAATACAGAAAGACAAAAAAAAGAGAAACGAGAGAAACAAGGGCCGATCGTCTGAGAAGGTGCGGCAGAGGCTTCCCCTTCCAGGCAGGAGCGACCCTCGGTCCCCACAGCCCAGGCCTGAACCTAATTACTCGATACTTCTTGCCACAGATATTATTAGTCTTGTTATATGCCAGACAACCAGTGACTCAATTTTTTGAGACTGGCAGACTGCACGGCTTTTCCTTTGTTTCTTCATCCCACACCCATCTCCTGGCTGCGGGCTACAACTCTCCAAGATGCGGCCCTTATGGATCGTCCCAGCGCTGCTGGCGAGAGCAGTGCTCGCTGCCGACACCACCACAGCGTCAACAATATCCGACACTGCAGCGCTCACAACACTCTCAGGCACCAATGGCCAGTTAAGCATTGATGTAGCTACTGGGTCAGTCACCTATGAGTCTGTCACAACAACAACGACCATGCCCACCGGGTCTATCTCTGCAATTCCCACGTCGTCCGGGACGGGCAATGTAACTGGTACAGCTACAAGTACTTCAACTTCAGACACAGTTACCGTGCTGGTTGGCAGCCAGGGAACAAGTCAAACATCCAATGCCACAGGCACTGCCACTGCAACTGCTCCAACGGTCACCAACACCCAGCCGTGCAATGGCTACGCTGAGTTTTGCTCTCGAAATTACTCCAACGTCACTTATGTCGCCGCGCACAACAGCCCTTTCGACAGACAAGGCAATCTCGCTTCCAACCAACAGTACGGAGTCACAACGCAGCTGAACGATGGCATCCGCATGCGTATGTTCTCATTATCCCTATTTGATTGCTTCTACTGACTAATGAAACGTAGTCCAATTTCAAGCGCACTATCAAAACGAGACCATGTACCTTTGCCATACTTCTTGCGACTTGTTAAACGTCGGAACACTCGAAAACTACTTTACCACTGTGGTTCAGTGGCTGCAGCAACACCCTTACGAGGTGATCACGATTCTCATGGGAAATTACGACCTGGTTCCTGTGGGAAATTTCACCTCCCCCATTATCAATTCAGGGCTATCGAAGTACGCCTACTATCCATCTGAGGTCCCCATGAGCTTGGATAGCTGGCCCCAGCTATCCAATATGATTATTTCCGGTAAACGGGCTGTTATTTTCATGGATTACCAGGCCAACCAGACAGAGGTGCCGTACATCCTAGACGAATTCAGCCAATTATGGGAGACCCCGTTCTCCCCAACCGACCGCCAGTTCCCTTGCACAGTACAGAGACCGCCAGGTCTGTCTCCGGAAGACGCCAGGAACCGGATGTACATGGCTAACCACAACTTGAACCTTGATGTCTCGTTCGCTGGAGTGAGTTTGCTGGTTCCAAACACGGCCCTCATAAATGTGACCAATGGTGTCTCGGGATTTGGAAGCCTGGGAGCAATGGCAGAGAACTGTACAGGTGAGTTGATTTACTCGATTTGCTGGAAAATGCATTAACAAAGTTTTCCTACAGCCGACTGGAACAGGCCTCCAAACTTCCTTCTTGTGGACTACTATAATGAGGGCAGCGTCAATGGGTCTGTTTTCGAGGTCGCTGCCCAGATGAACAACGTCACGTATAATGGACATTGCTGTGGTACGACCACCTCAGCGGCACCTATATCCAGCCCATCCAATAGGTTGGTCGGGGTTCTCTTGGCAGTTGCTATCAGTGTCGTTTTGACGATCGTGTAATTTCGTATGTAATTAGTTACCATGATACCTCACGTTAGCGATTTTATTTCCAGTTTGGGTGAGGGGAGTTTGGGGGTTGCATTGTTGATAAACACTACATATTTATGATAGGCCAGTGGGTTGATAATCTTATTGCTTTTATTTTAATTGTAATTGTCAATTAACTACTTTTGTATGAGAGATCAAACGCCCTAAACCCTAACGGTTGTCCCGTTCTAGACAAGCTCAAGCGTTCCGCCGCGGGGCCGCATCTTACACCTCCGACAGCAGACCACGACAATCACCCAGACAGGCCGAACATCGAACTGCAGCTCGATTTCCGCGCACAGAAAAACGCAGTCACAATGGTCGACATCCTCCCCATCTCCTCCTTCCCCTCATACATCAACCTGCTCCCCTCCGTGCAAACCTGCAACATCACAAACCTCCCCGAAAACTACTTCCTAAAATACTACCTCTACCACGCGCTCACCTGGCCGCAACTCAGCTTCGTCGCAGTCGTACGACCCAAGGGCGGATATGGACGGAATAACCGTAATAACAAAACCGCCTTCCTACCGGGCGAAGAATACCCCAAGGTCGTGGGCTACGTGCTTGCCAAAATGGAGGAGGAGCCCTCCGACGGCGTGGCGCATGGTCACATTACCAGTCTGAGTGTGATGCGCACGCATCGCCGGCTGGGCATTGCAGAGCGGCTGATGCGGATGAGTCGTACGTGCCTGTCTCCCCTTTCCCCCTTCTTTTTTTCTTTTACACATGTGATTTTTGGGAGGCCCCGGCTGATAGGATACCAGAACGGGCAATGGCAGAGTCGCATCGCGCGCATTATGTTTCCCTGCATGTGCGTATGTCGAATAACGCCGCATTGCGCCTCTACCGTGACACGCTGGGCTTTGAGGTGGAGAAGGTGGAGAGTAAATATTATGCGGACGGCGAGGATGCGTATGCTATGCGCAACGATCTCAAGTCGATGTGGATCGATTGGTCGGAGGAAGAGGAAAAGGAGAAGAAAGACGCTGAAAACAAAAATGGGGATGGGGTAGATGGTCATGCTGATGAGGGCGAGGCGGTTGGGGAGTTGGGGAAGAGTGGGGAGGAGAAGGAGAAGGAGAAGATGATTCGGGTCAAGGTTGGTAGAGGGTTGGGCGTGGGTGATTTGGTGGAGAGGAATGAGGCTGCGACATCGAGTCGATAGGTGTGACTTGGTAACTTGGAGGTGGTAGACTAATGTAGGAATGTTTGGGGGGGGGTTGAAGCTAAGGTTGAATTGCAGCGCTAAAAATGATAGAATACTGAAATGCTATTCAAAATGTCCCAAAATATAATCATAATCCGTATCCATGGTCTCATTGCTCGTTGCTACGCTCTCTACCGTTCGCCTAGACTGTAGTCTCCTTCTAGCTCAAATGTATGTGGTTCTGGATCCGGAACTGTCACACTCACACCACTTTCCTGTCTCATGCCAGCACCCCAAGACACACCAGTACCAGCATCAGGGCGCACACGTGTGGGCGACGATTCCTGTACTGGTTGGGGGTACGTTGGCCTCGGAAGAGGGTGATTCGAGACATTCCCCGTTGACTGCAACGAGGTCGTAGAGGTTAATGACACTGACGACGCTGCTTCAGGAGTTATTTGCCGAGTCAGGCCAGCGGCGATACCGGTGGTTTGCTTGCCCTGTTTCTTGGCGAGTTTCTTCTGCTTCTTTTCGTGCTCTTTGTAGGATTTTTGGATCTCTTTGATTTTCTGCTTGTTGGCCTTTTGGATGTCCTTGGCTTTGGCGCGTTGCGCATTCGCCCATGCTTTGGCTGCTTCGTGCGGGTTTACTGCTGGTGCTGGTGCTGGCGGTGGTGCAGGCCGGGTCTCGACTGGCATGGGCTCACTTACCGCACGGTTTAGCGAGGTTGGCGAGGTTGGCGAGATTGGTGACGAGGTTAGTACTTCTTTATCGATTCCATCGTCAAAGTTTGAAATGGACCGGTCGATCGGGGATGGCGCTACATTTACTAGCGACGCAGTATTGACCGGCGGCGGCGGTCGTTGCTGTCGTTGCAGTTTTCTAGCCCGTCTAATCCTTTGCAAGTCACGAAGTTCTCGCTTCGCGCGGCGGTCTGTTTCACGGAACGTCTGTCGTAGAAGTTTGGCTTCTTCTCTGATTGCTACACGCCGCTCTTCCCGCTGCTTTTCATCCTGCGGCGAATCCCACCGCCCCCAAGAGCCTCTTTGCGGGATCGACGTGCCTATCCGTGGTAAGAGAAACCGAGAATCACGACGTGTTTGCTGTAAAACCCGGAGATGACCGCGCAGGCCAACTGCAGCACTGTGGAGTTCGTGATGATGGTAATCATCTAGGGAGATTAGCTGTGCGCGCACTGCGGCAAGATCATCAGGCTCCAGTTCAGCTGTGGTGGAGATGGTGTCGATTGATGAAAGCGAGTCATTCGAGCCAATCGATGATGCATTGGAAGCCGTGGACGATCGACGAGCAGAAGGCTGTTGCAAGTTTACGTGGTTGACTGATCGAGAATCCCAGTCATCTGTCTGTTCACGCGGCGACTGTGATGACGAAGAATTCCGAGTCATTCCGGTAGCCCAATGGCTTAGACGATCCCCCGCTTGCTCGATTTTTCGACCTTGATATAGTGCTGCTTCTTCAATTCTTCTTCCATGTGCCAGGGCGTTGTTTTCCAATCGTTTGCTATACTGTTCTATTTGCCTCGAGCGCTGCAGTGCGCTTTCTTCGATTGATCTACCATACTCCTGTGCCTGGGCGCTTATTTTCTCTGCATATTGCTGAGCTCGCATACTCATTTGATTGGCCCAGCTGATTGGATTGGATGCCCATGAATTCATCGATTGATAAGGGCTGTAGGGATAAGCCTTGGCTATGGATACTTGGTTAGCGTGTCCAGGCCCTGGGCTGACAGTTATACCCGCTGCAGACGTAGGGGAAACTGCGACAGCTGAATGTCGATTCTGTTGCACAAATGCCGTAGGACTCTTAGCAAGCGGCACAGGTCTCCGCGGGATTGTATATGGAGGAAATTCTGTAGACACCGGGATCGGCGCGTCAAAAGACGGAGTGCGAACCGGAGTCAGACGGCTTTGACTAGCCTCTGTAGCTTGAGGGTAGCAGTTCGGACACAGCGGCGAGACTGGGCCAGTTTCCAAATCGGCGATATACACCCATGTAATGTAGGTTCCGCGAGGATTGAAAAAATACTCATTCCATTCATTAATGACGGCATCAAGACGAGCACATCGCTCATCGTCCGTCTCTTGCGGGCGATCCTTTCGATCTCGCTCGATCTCTGCTCGAACCCGTCGATGAAGACGCGTTGAGGACGCTGCCGGACCGAGATGGGCTGGGAATGCAAAATTGAGAAATGTATCCCAATCATGTTGGTTGATGTCGGCCGCTCGGGTGTTCCAGCAGCGTGGTCTTCGGGGGAAATCCTTCCCTTGACTACGAGCGTATATAGTTAAATGGTGAACCAAGGTATCGCGCTTTTCGTCGCCTGAGGGCGACTGTGACTGGCCGCGCTCAGCAAAATAGCCCGTTGCCGATGCGAAATGGGCGGGCTGTCGCGCTGATGAACTTTCTGGTTGCGGCGACGGTGAAGCAGCCGTGGGGGCAGGTGGTGTAATAGACGAAGCTGGTGTGTCACTGTCATTCAAGCGAACAGCGGAGAAGGAAGTCTCTAATTGATGGGCATCACTGGAGGTCGTCGTCGTCGTCGTCGTAGTAGTAGTTACACTATCAAAAGGCTGGGGTTCGCTGGTTGCCCTTCTACTCTCGTCCGCAGCAGCAGGAGTGATATTGTCATTACTGGAAGCTTGCTGCAAAGGGTCGATGGCAGAGTAGGGCGGAGGAGCTTCGTCATCGTATTCATGGTCCATTGTGCTCGGCTGAGACAGAGCAGGTTGGGCTGCTCTCCACAGAATAGATACTGGTGTTGTTCCAGTTATTTATGATTCATTCCACCCGAACGAATAATCGACGAGAAGTAATTGGCGACTGTGATAGATAAGAATCACAAGACAAGAAGAAGTCTGGAGACGTCAAGTTAGATTGACATAACTAAGGAACATCAAGGTGGGGGCAGCAACAGCCAACGGATAAGATAAATTTGGTAAATTTAGTAAGGCGTAAAATGTTGCAGCCTGCTCGTTGTATGATATGATTAATGGCCCGATGCGGTCGGCACAGCCTAGCCAAGCCCGACAAAGCCGGTGAGGATACAAGCTGCTTTTCTGGTTTCTTTGTTCTGCGGTCGGGGATAATATCGAAATAAAAACAGATCGTCATAGGCAGACTGTAGGTAATATAACGATAATAATGTGATTGTCGCCCCCACAAGCCTAACTTGTACGGAAAATAGACTGCCGCAACATGATTGGCTGGCTCGTGTACAATGGACTGCTTGCTTATATTGAAGTAAATATTGCATATATCAATTGGTTACAGTGGATCACAGTAGATTACTAGTATTAATGTTGGTGAATAAATATAGTCATGCTCGATATCGGCAGATATTAATATATGGACTCCTCTATCTGGACCCAGCAGAGTGACTGTACACAAATGCAGTAAATGTTAGACTACCATGCATCTCCCCAGCCATCTTCCTCCGCCTCTTTAGGCTTCGTATTAATCACCTTAGCAGGTGCAGCAGGCTTCGATGATCGCGCCGTCGACGTTTTCGATGCCGCCGAAGAACGCGCGGGGAGCCCCTTGGAAGTAGCAGATTTGTTCAATCCCTTGGGAAGAGCCTTGCTTGCCTTAGCCTTTGACTGTGCCGCCAGCCACCCTGCAAAATCGGGTTCGCCGCCATCATCATACGGCACTGCCACTGCGGGGGCCGGGGTCGGTGTTGGACTGGAGGTTGTGTCGAAGAAGGTCTCTTCCTCGTCTGCCTTGCCCTCCTCTTGATCCCATGCATCGGCACCCCATGCGTCGTCGTAGTCTCCATCGTCGACATCGTCTGCTGCCGTCGTCTGCGTCGTCACATTATCGGATGATGCTCGCACCATGGGCGCCGCCACGGTTCGTAGATGAGAGGAAGTATATTGGGGAGAGTCTACGACGGGGGTTTTCGTCGTTGATTGAGGTACGGATGAAGGACGGACGGGTTCGGGAACTGCCAGTGTATTCCCGTTGCTAGTAGGCTCGATCTCGCCTTTTGCAGTGGTGATTTTGTTGGTGAACGACGAAATCGCCCATCCAGCCCATGATGTATCACTTGATGTGCCAATGCGCGCTGCATTGGTGTTGTTCGCGGCAGACCCGTCATTTACACTCGGGGGAGGTATTATGGTGTCGGCCATGGTGCTGCTGTATTTGCGAACACGCTGTAGAAACAGGTCGAGAGTTTTGTTTGCTTGGTCGCGCACGAGTCTAGACTGGATTAATAAAGGGCAACAAACTCAAAAAAGATAGACTCACTTTTCCTTATCTAGCAAAGCAGGACATAAAGCGGGCAAGACCTTGCCAGCACAGTCATCCTCTGAGTAAGAATCTATCGTGGCTGCAAAGGCCAGCAAGCCAGCGTTACGCGCATGTACGAATGGATCCCTCACAGAGCGAGAAAACGCTGCTATAAGCACCTTTGTCCTTGTCTAGCCCATAACCAGTCAGTTGCAAGAATATCACATAACAGTGGCGAAACGCACATTTTGAGAAAGATTCTTCGCGATCTTTCCTAGACAAATCGTAGTGTTTGTACGAATGCCTGGCTGTTCATCGTTTGCAGTACGGGCTAAAAATCGGAGTAACTCCCCATTAATCACACGGTCAGATAATTTACCGATAACAGTCAACACGGCCTTGACAGTCTGCTCTCGAACGACAGGAGCAGCATCGGTGAATCCGGAAGTCTACTATTGTGAGAATGGCTTCCTTTAGTCGACATGGTTCTCTACTTACCATTTGTGGGAAGATCTTGTCAGTTACAAGCTTTTGCGGTAGTCGATCGATCATCAAGGGTAGATTGTCCAGCAAACTGACCCGCAGAGCACGGTCTGGGTTAGCGAATAGTCGGACAATAACAGGCGTTAATCGTGATGCGAATTCGTCATCTGTCAGCTTCGTGCCGATTTTGACAACAGCAGTAAGAACCTTGGGACCACCGCCGCCAAATTCCACCGACTTCAGGAGTTCAGGTAGCACCTTCATTTTGAAGAACTCTTCCGGGAAATCTTCAGATAGATGATCCAATTCACTATAACTCCGGTCAGAAATTAATTCTAAATAGGAAACTACGGGACTGCAACTCACTTAATAAACTCCTCTCTTTCCGCCTCATTTTTCAACCCCAAACTTTCAATATCGTCGCTTAAACGAATCAATGGCGTCTCGAAAAACCCGCCAATCTTCTTTCCTTGGTCAACGAAATTCGCAGCACTGAGCCGTATTTTAGGGTTCGCTGTGCACAATCTCCGATAGCTCTGATGCATACTCGGTGGTACATTGGTCGTCTTCCCGACTTGATCTGATCCTGAAAAGCTTCCATTAAAGACTTCATATATCAGAATTCCCAACCCGTATGAATCCACAGCAGCTAATGGGTTCCGCTTTATCGCCTCCCAGCCTCCTTTGCTGATCTCCGGAGGGGTGTAGCGTGCAGAGTCGGGAACAAGGCTGCCATATGTCTGTGTCTGCGTTAGTAGCTAGTCTTCTAGAAGGAAGCATTTTAACGCACGTAGATAATTGCTTCGTCATCATTCATTGAACTTAGTATATCGAATCCTCCTAGCTTCCACTCTCCACTCTCACTTGTGTATACAGACGAAACTCGCACGGCGCCGTGCACAGAAGCCGCGTCCTCGTTAATGAATTTGAGTGTCGACTATAATACCCCATTAGCAGTGCCTTCCTTGCATCAAATCCTTTGATCTGATAACCCACAGAGATGGTATAGAGTCCCCATTTAGCAGTTTCCTCGCTAATACTCTTTCGCTTCACATTCCAGGAAAGCGGCGTAACCCTCTCTGTGACAATGTATATATGTGACTCGGTCTACGACACCACGTATCAGCGCGAACACACCTTTACTCCCACACTTATAAAAAGCATACCTCAATCGTGTCCAGCACTTTCACGACTCCGGGATGTCTCAGTGTGCGGAACTTGCGCATCGCGTTTTTCGCCAGGGGAAGTCGAGACCGATTCGAATTGGCGTCGAATGTGAAGACGCTACAGTTTGAGCCATCGTCCTATTTTGTAGCGTCAGTAGATGTCCACAACAACAAATAACATTTCAGACGCACCCTTTTGGTGGCGTTATGTAGGGTCCACAGAGCATCGCTGCTATCCACCCTGTCTCCAAGCGAAAAAGGAAGAGAGCTCCCCTTCGCTATTGCCGAGGCGACGGCTGACTTCAAAAAGTCCATGGTATGGGTATATTAGGTATTGCTCGTTCTCAGTGTTCGTGCCTGAATGTGGTCGGCCACGTTGTCACTAAATGCTAATGCGGCCGGCGGAAGTTGGTTCGCGAAAAGGGCAATCATTAAACAACAGCGCTTATTAAAAGGGGGTGTCGCATAGTTTTGGAACAGAAGAAATACGTGTCGCTGCTGGCTCGGCTATACAGAGCACTGTGTCGGAAACTGCCAACAGCGAAGAGAAGTTGAAGTAGGAATTAGGCACACAGCATAAAATAATCATCATCACAATCATCCACGCTGCGCCGAGGGGCTCTGCGCTATCAGTCGCTGATCCCGGCCTTGGCGTCATGGAGAATATCCGCTTGGCTGTATCGGGCTTAGTGTGCTCCACCTGGCGACGGACCTTGAAATGACAGAAGAATGTTCTTTCTCTCCCTCTCTCTACTACCTACTCCAGCTTGATAAACCTGTAAGTTGCTTCATCTTTTCTATCTCGACATTATACACCACGCACCATTCTCCAGTGATGTCAACTTGGTAAAAGGTCAGACTACCAAACAAGCTCAAAGACAAGGAAAGCGCGGTCCCTCTTGAAGGGGCTGTCTCTACTACAAACCCCTCCTACACAATCCCATCAAGAGCGATAGAGAGTGAAGACTATTTCCACTCAGAATGCTTTCTGAAAGCGCGCACTTGGATTTTCAACCAGAACAACGCAGGCACCATCGTGCTGCTCGCAGGGGGTGAATCGTGTCGGAAAGATCTCATCTTGGAGTCCAAGTGTATAACAAAAACAAATGTTTGTGCAAACAAACAAACTGCCGCATTAATGGGGTTCCTGGCCAGCTGCTCTTCCATGATGGTTCAATAGGAACTAATGGCGTCGGCAGACATGGCTGTTCTATCGTACGGAGATTCAGTCCCGCGAATCTATTCTGCTCGGGGATTGCAGGACGGTCGGTTTTAGATTCAGCACCGCAAGGAGTGGATTGCTGTTTTCCTTGTCATGGGCTGAGAATGATGTCCAAAATAAATCAAAACTTGAAAAGACCTGAGGAGAATATCATCCTAACGCTATTTCCCTATGCCCTTCCGCTTGATGATCTTGTTCACTTCTTGCTCCGGTTTTTTGCTATTTTTGATTGTGTGCTGATTACTTGATAGGTAAATTCCTAGGATTAACGATATACAATGGTATAGATTCGTGGATAGCGTTCAAATTGTTACCAGTTACATATACATGTATGATTAGTGAATGCACTTAGTTGACAAGTTTCTGGTTTTTAAACTATTTTTAAATACTCAGCAGGTTACCACCCAGTGATTATTAGTATTTCCTGTTAAAGTAGAATTCAACCTCCCACTACTCGCTAGCTTGTTGAAACTACCATCCCGCGGATACATAAATGCAACAAGTGATCGCAGCTCATTCAGTCTCAAGACACATCTATTGAATAGACAGAGTGTTGAAGCGAGACTCCGTTGTCAATAACAAACCACTACCAGCTTACTAACTCTCCTATCGAGATTGTATCCATGCCAGATTCAACTAATGCACTAGCAAAACCTATGTTCTTGCATGAATATCGAATGTTCCGCGGCCACTTCAACAAAGAAACCATTTCCAGAGATACCATTCCTGGATTGAAAGCATCAGCCGTAAGTCCTCCCCATATCGCCGTCCTCATAATAGGATAAAATTGAATCGGCGACGCGGTCACCAATAGACCCGAGATGAACAACGCATTGAGCCATGACCTAAATATCAATGATTTGGCACCGTGCTCCAATGTCAAGCCGAGGAGTTTGGTGGAGCTATGTCAATACGGCTGGAAAAGACCCAACTTTCAAAAGCGTCGGAAACTTGAGACATCCCTTGATGAGGTTATTTGGCCCATTGCTCATTTAGTATCTTCAGGTGTCTCGGTGGATTGGGGTCCGGCGGCCGCAGATGGAGGTGTTTGAGCCGGCACATGAGGGGCCATCTGTGGCATGGGACTGTAGTTATTTCCAGGTCCACGGTGTTGATGAGGTGGATAGTGCTGGGACTGATGAGGGCTGGAGGCGTAATGAGGTTGCTGTGGATAGCCGCGAGGGGGAACTATAGAAGCTGGGTTAATTTGTAGAAAGACCAACAAGGACAAGTAACTTACCATGGCCGGGTTGCTGTGGTGCATACATTGGCTGTCCGTGTTGGCCAGGGTTCATAAACATTACTGGTTGAGGCGGCTGACCAGGCTGGGAGCCTTGATGCATCATCATAGGCGCTGTCCGACTGGGACTTGGGTATCCACTGTGCGGCTGCGGTGGAGGACCACCATGCTGCGGATAAGCGTATGTTGGGTTAGGAGAATACATTTGCATATGAGGGTTGTATTGCGCGTTCATTCCCTGGGGAACCCCCATGTAGGGTCCGCTTGACGGCTGTTGTACCATCATTGGTGCGGTCATTCCATTTTGAATATTGGCAAATTGAGGTCCACCAGGATACTGGCGCATGTTTCCAGGCTGAGAGCCTTGGTTGGCATAAAACTGAGGCAGCGGCTGACCAAAGGCCAACTGGGCATGCGAACCCATAGGCGACGGATAAGCATGCGGCAATCGGGGTGATGGGAACATGTGCGAAGTTGATGCAGACAATTGCATGCGGTGAGGATCATCGAAGTGGGGGGTAGGTTGTTGCTGGTGAAGATGAGGAGGGCCATGGAGAGGGCCCCCGGTAGAAGTCGCGTTTTGATTGCTTTGTTGAGCATGGAAATGGGCTTGTCCATGAGGAGGGACATTCGGATTTGAAGCAGAACGGCTCTGAGGTGATATTAGCGACGGTGTAGTCTTGAACATGTCCCTGAAAGTCTTCTCTTGGTTTCCGGGTGCCACGTCCCAAGTGGGAGCGGTTCGGTACGGCGGTGGAATCCCGCCGTTAAAAGTGAAGTCTTTATCCTTTTGTTCCTCCGCTTCCTTCCTCAGTCGCTCCATAGGGGAGCATTGGTCCTTCAAGGATGGCCGTTCAGCTGCAGGGAGAGGCTTTTTGTTGCCAAAAAAGGCAGAAGGTGTACTAGCACGAGAAACAGATCGACCACGGGTGCTTAATTGTGGGCTAGCGGCAGCAGCCCCAGAGCCACCAGGAGTGAAGGTACTAGCCGCTGGATTAGGCTTGAATTCCATCGCCCGAACATTGAATTTACTGGACGTGGGAGTTTGCACTTTGGGATCATTCGAAGGACCCGACGGTGGAACGCGAACATCTTGAATAGGCAAAGGAGCAGGAACCCCTGCAAGGGCGCTCTTTTGTTGGCGATAATTATCTGCCAGTCGGTGGCCGAGAGTTCCCCGACCTCCATGGAATGTCTGAGACTGAATTCTTCCACCACCATGAGGTCCCTGAGGCGGGAACGCCTGGCGACCACGAGAGTAGTTTTGGCGATCGGCGGGTGCTGATGGAGGCACGGCACTCGTTCCGGTTTCATTACGAGGTGCCGCAGCTCGGACAGTTCCAGCCTTCTGCTCTACGGGGGGCGTAGTTGGTGTCCCAACTTTGGTGGTAGCTGCCTTTTCGTCGGCTTGGCGTTGCGCTCTCTCGATTATTTGTTCCTGCTTTCCTGGGTCCTTCGCTAGGATGGGAACGAGGTCTTTGGGAACAGGAGTTGCGAGTTTGAAGTTTTGCGAAAACTTCATCAGCTCATTCAGCTTAACAGTACGGTCATGAGATGCCTGGTTACGGCGACGTTCTTGCATTTTCATCTTTTCGTTATTGGCGAATTGACGGAAGTGATCGAGAACCTCTGTTTCCACATTTGACGTAGCATTCTCAGCGGCTCCAGGGCGTTTAGTGGGTGCATTGGAGACTGGGGCGGCTGCCTTCTTCTCCGGGGCCTTTGATTGAGATGGGGCAGCGGTCTTTGTCAAGGTCTCAGATGATGCGGTTGGCTTCGACAGTGCCGAGTCCTTTGGTGCAGCATCGGGCTTAGCAAGTTGAGCAGATATGATGGCTGGGTCAGAAACAGCTGGAGAAATGGTAGGTGGTTGTTGAACAGGCGGTCGTCGTCCCGGTGGTGTATACGTATTGGGTTGGCCAGACTGCAATGGTGGAAAAGAGGCTTCTTCACGACGAACTCCACTGTACTTGTCTTCCTCATCATGATCATCGCCTTCAAACGCGTGGCCACGCTCTTCTCTCAAGTGTGGGTTGTCCGTCTGCGTGCCCTCAATCTCACGAGCTATTCGGGCGGCTTCTGCCTCTCTCCTCCTGTATGACGGATCGTTACGGTTAATACGCGTGGTGTAGAGATTCTCGTCATAACTAGTTGTGGCACCGAAAAGACGCGCATTTACTTCGAATTGGTCCCAGTCGCCAGTCTGGGCGCTCTCGAGATGCATGTCCACGGATGGATCTGTTGAGCTTGGTTCCCAACGCTGCAAATTTCTTTCCCGCATTGCAAGGCTCCCCGAAATGTCAGTGTCGGTACGGAATCCAGTCGTAGGGCCTGTTGTATTGTCAGTACTAAAGGCACACAAGCAGGGCTCCAAGTATTCCTACCGTTTGATTCCTTGGCCATGATTTCTGACGTAGTGACATTGGCCACTGTGATATCAGCAATATCCTTTAAATCGAAGGTCATACTGTAATCAGGAGATGCGCCAACGAATGGGCTAGCCGAATCACTTAGTCCATTGGCGCGAGGGTCCAGTTGACCACGATGAACCATTTTGAGAACAAACGCCGAATCACTAGATTGCAGTTCTGAAGATGAAAATATACCATTGAACGTATCACCAGTCTTCGTAATGACAGTTGCCGGAAGGCCCTGAGTGGATATTAGCTAATGAAAGCAAATTATTATCTCGTGGACATACGATGAAGCTTGTCAGTAGGAAGACAAGACGGTCATGGGCGTGTTGTTCTGGGGTATTGGATTCTCTGGAGGCCGTTGGTTTCGGGGACGGTGTCGACTTGATGTGGGAATTGTTGCCGTTCTGTTGCGAAGAAGATTTCTGAGTGAGAGGGTTTATGCCTTGAGTCCAGGCTTTCTGAGAATTGGAGCGCCTATGAATCAAGAAGGATTAGCGTCTTTTCTTCCAAGAGACAGATTCTTTCATAGGCCGCAGAGGTGGAATAGGATTGACTGTTGACAGCAATTGGAAGCCTTTATCAAGCAAACAAATGACACATGCTGGGTTTGATGTGAATTGTATTCTCAGCTCGCTCCCACTGCCTTTCAATCCGGCCAACCTCTGCCGCCGGAAGCCGTAAGTATTTTTGTGCAGAACCACGTACCTTTGACCCCCATCAACCGGGCTGCCAGACTGGCGCCTACCGGGTTCAGAGCCCTTCAAGCTTGCATTTGTCCTCAATGACTGCCGAGCACCGCCGTTGTTCTGTGAAGATGGAGGTAGATTGTTGCTACCAGCAGGGCCGTTGGCGGCTGGTGCAGAATTGACAGTCGAAGCCATTGAAATGGCGATTTGCAGACAAACGTCTGATACTCAAAAAAGAACCTGCCCACGTCGCAAAAGCAGGAAGGGGGGGATGGACGAGGCCACGACACACGCACACACCGCCCGCACGGATCGAATGAGGCAGCCTCTCTGCAGGGAAGGGAAAGGGGGGTTGGACTTTTTGGGCGGTGGCTGCAGCTCAATTCGAGATTGCAGACAAGACTGCGATAACGAGAAATAGAAAGAGGCAAAGGGAAAAGGGGGTAGAGGGCGAGGTTGAGACCGGCAGGGAAGCAGGACGTCTCAAAAAACAACAAATGGTGATGAGTGCTGTTAGCCTGTTGGGGGATGCGACTCAGAGAGGTAAGAGCGACTCCCAAACGAGGTTAGGACGGAGCCAGACTTGGCGGAGGAAGGAGCTGCTCTGGGCTCTTGCCGGGCGGCGATGCGGCTTGGCGCGCGACTGGGCCACAGTGGGGCGCGGCGCCTAGCCTGCTTGGGCACAGTGTCACTGGACCAGCCATACAGTATGCACTGCACTGTGGCATATAGCATATACAGTGTACCGCCGACTCAGCGCTAACTCGCCCTCTCTCACATCTATCGCCATAGGTCACACTGCAGGCACACCTATTAAGAAGGCAACGACGGGGCGACTTCTTTAGCCCGGGTGCGCGCGAGGCTCTTATTGTAGCCATCAGAGAGAGGAACCAGAGAGACACTCATACGCATGCCCTCAACTAAGAAGCACTGACAGGGCTCTAGCACCCCTGGGTTTACTTGTCAATACTTCCACGGTTCTTGGTGGCAGTGAGATCTAGCAAATACTATAGATACAGGCGCGGCTCCTACGCGGGGGGGCTTGTGGGCTTCAGGTTGAAAAAACGAATAAGCTTTGAGGCTATTAGCCTAGATATGTGCCGGCGTCGACATCATTCGTAGTTTAGCTAAAGGTTACCTTTTAGCTTCAAGCAGGCCAGGCATCTGCACTGCGTAATATACGTAGACCCTATAACTGATATTGCAGGAAGTTGGCATCCCAGAGGAGAAGCCCCAGTCATCCATGGATCTAATATTGTTCAGGGTACATTCAAACACGTTATATATATATGATACTGCTTGCTATATCAATCGATATCTGTCAATGAGAATGGCCCTGATGGTTCAATGTTTCATCCGCTGGGCTTGGCTGTCAATACTACGTACCAAATATGTCATGTTCGGGCGATTCGTAGAATCGGACACTGCGGGTCCACGATCGTTTTGCTCCGTAATCCCCAGACATGCAGGAAAATTCTTTCAGCGTCTACCAGCTACATGGCGAATCGAGATCCCGTTAGCCGCATATAGAAGCAAAGCAATAATAATAAATAATAATGAATGGTGGTCTGTGACAACGTTGCTGTCGAACGAGTGGCTGGCTGGAGATTGGTGGAGCCCGCGACCCCGTGACCCACACCTTCCGCGTTCTTCTAGGGGCGAGGGGAGCAAGGTACACAGATGCCGAGCCATCTTCAGAAAAGAGGCTGGCAGCTTGGAGATCAATTGATCACCTCCGCTCGGAGCAGGACAGCCTCACTTCTCTTGCCATCGGCCTGCTGCCTTGTCAAAAATCACCCGGGTCACTCATCTGCAACATCGAGGCGCAGCGGTCGCCCTA
The DNA here is from genome assembly GCF_021365285.1 of Talaromyces proteolyticus. NCBI lineage: Eukaryota > Fungi > Ascomycota > Eurotiomycetes > Eurotiales > Trichocomaceae > Talaromyces > Talaromyces proteolyticus. The sequence continues at coordinate 1,969,116 of NW_025764286.1, read as the reverse complement.
CCCTGTCTCGTCCCGTCCTGGCCATGCAGTCGGCGCCTTCATTATCTCGACCATCACAACGGCCATCCGGAGCAGATTCCCCGTCAACAGTGGGCGGCAGCACAGGGGGTAGTATGGCATCACAAACATCGGGTCCCCGAAGCTCTTCAGGCTCTGCCCGTTCGCAGGCGTCAAGGGCGTCCGTGGTAGGTTCAAAGCCCATTCGCTTGCCTACTCCTCTTTCATGAGGTGTTATTTTGCTAGTCTGTCTCAGATGGTGCTAACTTCTGGGAAGCCCGACAAACAACTTTCGCAGATCGAAAAAAGTGTTACGCATCTTCTCGTTGCCACTAAGCAGCTTCTAGAGACCCTGACCCAATGGTCCCGTCAACAAGCCACCGAGAACGAGGTGTCCGATGTCTATGTGCGACTGGGATACGAATTCAACCTGGCCTGTCGGGCCTTCAATGCCATCGGTGTCGACACATCAGATCTCGGCCCGGTACCCGATCTTCTTCGTACAATCCTTGAAGATACGTTGAGTCAAGATGCCTCTCCACAGAGTTTGGATAGGTATTTACCACGCATACGTGATATCATCATCAACCTCCTACACGGTTTGAAGAAGAAGCAGGCACGATTACGGTCAAAACAGGCCCGAGAAGATAGCAAAAGCACTCCTCCGCCGAGACAAGCCAGTCTAGGAAGCGTAGGGGACGGCCAAGCTGGGCCATCAAGTCAGGGACCCGAAGATCCTATGCCACAGTCACCTCAGAAGCGTCCTTCATCTGCTCGTAGATACGGAAGCAGTGGCTCTCTAGAAGATCAAGTTGCGCCGTCAATCCCACGGGATCGCACTGGAGGCAGTTTCTCTGATCGTGAAGCTTCCAAGCGAGACGCTCAAAGATCCCTGACTTCACAAAATTCAGTCTCATCCATGTCAACACCAGCGTTACAGAATTCATCAGCACAGTCATCGGTTTTGGAAGTAGAGCGCGCCGCGGTGTTGGGGTACCCGGCACCACCCCCTCCACCTGCTCCAAAACAAGACGATGCTCTAGGAGCTTTGCAGCGAAGTGGAGAACTCGAGCGGCGTGCATCGCGTCGATTTTCAGCATATCAAATACAAAAACATCTCGGTACTTCTGCTAATGGTGTTCCTGTGCTTCCAACTCAAACCACGGCATTGCCTAATAGGGGTCGTGATGTGAGGGAGTCACTTAACGCTGTCCGTTTACGTGGCTCTTATGGGCATGGCAGGCAAAGGTCAACCACTCGCCAAGAAATATCTCCCAATCGGACTAATCAAGGTCCCTTTACACCCACAATTCCAGAAAATGTAGAAGGAACTCGTTCCAATCTTCGGATTGCGCCACCCAATGACACAGCGGCAAATGAGGATCATAGCAGCCCGATAGCGAAAACTCCATCCGACAAGCTCCGATCCCCTGTTGAATTAGATGGTCGTGATATTTCCATTCCATTTCCACAGCCGTCCCAGAGAACACCATTGGCTGAGGTATTCGAGCCCACCAAAGTGATTTCCGACGATACGACATCAACTACACTTAAAAGTCCAAATGAACCGGCCCCTACTTTGTCCACACCTCCACATTTGCCGCAGTTTATACCAGAACATTCCCCCTCCCCAGGGAAAGAGCTAACACTGTTTTTACAATACAAGAGCAAGATTAAGAAATACGTCATTCCAGAAGGATCTACAGGTTTAACAATCGGTCGCCTCCAACTCGCTTTCATCGAGAAATTTGCTTGGAACACCCACCAAAACGGGGTCGATCTTCCGGAAATCTATATTCAAGACCCTGTTTCTGGGGTGCGGCATGAACTTGAAGATTTGAACGATGTCAAGGATCGATCTGTTCTTGTACTCAACATTGAAGTACTTGATGAGGTGAAACGCCATTTTGATGATGGTATTGGAAGCATTCGTAATTTGATTGAAGGGGTGAAAAATGCCATGGATGGCCAAGAAACCGTCATTCAGCGCGTTTCGGAACGCCAGTTGGATGCTGCTAAAGAAATGGCTCGTTTTACAGTGGCTCCCCAAATTGCTGTTGGTACAGGTGCATCTAAGACAAGTGAACTACGCGCTCCTATTTCAGGAAATAGTAATCAACTTGCTGAGCTTCAGAGCCTGAGACGCGATATTGCTGTTCTACGCCAAACCTATTCAAGTTTCTCCTCAGATATTGCAGCTTCCATGGGCAAGATACGAGCTAAAGCAAGCGGAGTAAAGACTGCAGCCGAAACGGTATCCAGGGCCCCATACGAGGGCGATGCTGGACGTGCACGTATCAATACTGGGAAGAAGGAGCTTGGAGAAGATTCGGAGAGACTAGTCGGAAGAGTTGACGATCTCCAAGACTTAGTTGAAGATCTTCGCAAAGATGTGGTCTCACGCGGTGTCCGCCCACTTCCTCGACAGCTAGAAAATGTCAGCAAAGACTTGAGTTCCGTTACTAAGGACGTCAAGAAGATGCAAGAATTCTTGAAGCGCGAGAAACCCATCTGGACCAAAATTTGGGAGAAAGAACTTCAACTTGTTTGTGAAGAGCGTGATCAGCTCACGATGCAGGAAGATCTTGCTGCCGACTTGGAAGACGATCTAGAAAAGGCTGCCCAGACTTTTGCTCTTGTTGAGCAAGCTACACGTCAACAGAATGTCCAGAATTCGGAGGGTGCCCCTGTTCTTCGTAGCACATCTCGCACTCTCGTAATTGACCAGAATGTCGATCCCATGAAGGCTAAAGACGGGGTTCTTGGCGAAGTGCGTGCTCTTCAACCGAATCATGAGTCCCGTCTAGAAGCTATCGAGCGGGCAGAGAAAGCTCGACAAAAGGAGCTAGAATCTAGGCGCGTTGGTCTTTTCCAGAAAGAACTAGGGCAATTCGTGGGACAAGGAAAGCTGAAGAAGAGCGGAGGCTTCGAGGAGACAGAACGACTACGCCGAGCTAAAGATGATCGCATCCGCAAAGAAGTATGGGAACGTCAACAAGCAAGAGCAGCAGGTTTAGAGCAAAAAGAAAAAGAAACCTCCCAGACTACTTCAAATGAGGAGAACCAAACACCTTCTGGTGGTTCAGAGGTCGAGGAAGCTACTTCTGACCCGCAGTCTACCGCAGATGATGACAATAATGCTTCAGAAGAGCAGTCACCTGTGGTAGAGCATGGCGAATCCGGTGAAACGGAGGAGAGTTCGACTGAGCATCGTGGTATGTAGATATATCTACTTCCAGTATCGTTTGTATCTTTTAGGCTTCGACTCACGATGCACTCAGTGTTGTCTGGCTCTAGGAAGTCATGGCTTCCATCGATCTTTACTGGTTAGAATATTCGCCACATATACAGTATGAGTTGTGCAAGATATATAACCGCGCTTGTTTTAAAGCCGCAGTACGGGAGCTTGATATGATTTGTGAAACATCCAAATGATCTCTCATTTACTTTCTTGTCAACCTTTGATCTTTACTTATGTACCTATTATTCTATATAACACCCCGAGCGTCCTATCTCTCTCTATTTACTACCTGCATCTCATCGTTTTTCCTTGAAATTTTGATTTTTACGATAAATCTGAGGATTTATGGATACCCCTGTTACGCCTGTGACCTTTGTTGAGCTATACGGACGCTTTCCATTTCTCGGGCCGTCTTACGACTATCTCTTACGTGTATTTACTTTAATGGACAATGCATGTATTGTGAGGTGGGTTTAAGTTTGTGTGGCGGCATGTCCATTCATCAGCATCAAGATGCTTTACATACATATGTATGTAGTTTCAGGTCATTAATTGATAAACTGGATGTTATTTGTTATGAAATATAATCTTTAGAATAACATCGAAAAGTGTGTGTGATCTATGTATCGTTAGTTAATAGATAAAACTTATCATAAGCTGTTAACTGATCAATTGATACTTCAAGTTAAATCTTAAGCGTCAATTGTACATGGGCTTCGTGTCTCATCAATCATATAATCATCGTCATCCTGGCAATATTTGTAACCTGACACGAAATGAGAGAAGAGTCTCATTCCATTCCAAATTCCTATCCGTCAATAATGATGCCCAATCAAGAATGAATTGACTTATCCTCCCAATATCCTTAGGAAGAGTTGGTGGCTTAAATTGACTTCCTCCCGGTCTCCAAATGTCAGAAACCTGCATACTTTCCTTTCAAGAGGCATCAACAGTCATTCCAGGTCACATAACAACCGGGGACTGGCTTGTATCATCATCATCAACAATGAGGCCCAAACGTCGTGCCCAATCCTTCCGATTCGACTCGCGAATCAATTCATCAGCCATATCACGCCTACGAAGATACTGTCTAGGCGGACCTTTGACCTGAATTGTCCTCCCATACATTTTCATCGCCGTCGTTGTAGCATTAGACAAGAACAAAAGCGCAGCCGAAAAAATAAACAGCAGTAGCAGTACCAACTGCCCGAATGTGCAGATATTGCTGACCAAAGCCGCATTTATGTAGACCAACACGGTTGAAAGGGCTGTCAGAAATTCCTCGAGGGACGTTCTGTCTCGCAACCATTGGCCGCTGGTGACTGCTTTCAAGTCGTCGACTGCGCCTTGCATTCTGATCCAGCAATCGCCACCCATGAGGATCAAGAGATCGCCGTGAACACCGGGCTCTGATGCGCCTTTCCAGCCCATATTTTTCGCTCGTTGACGAATCACCCATACGTTGCAGAACCGGGAAAACATGAGGACAAGAAGACAGAATACTCCCCACCATTCTTGAATATAGACAAATAAACCAAGAATAGCCAGTGATGCAATAGCGGCACTCCAGTACAACAAATGAGGGATTAGCGTGGCCATTTCAACATGGAAGCAAGCGCCAATATAGTCAAGGAGCCGGGTAAGGCAAACATTATCGAATTTATTGTTATGTATATCCTTTGGAGGAAGGACTTCAACAGTAACCAATTGGCCTGTTTTCCCATGCCTTTTGAGGAATGTCACCGTTGCTGAGTTTTCTACGCGAAAGACATACCCTGTGGTCATTGCTGCTACAGCTGGAAACTCGCCCCCGTTGAGCTCCGGAGCAGACTGTTGACGATGGAATCCGGGACATAATACCAGCGAGTCCGCGTATATTGAGGTTCCCGTTAGAGCAGTTCTTTCTGCTACTACCGTTATCTCTGCGAGTGTTATGAGGCCCGCGGCATCTAGGGAAATGTTGGGCAAGAAGTTGCTCATTGTCGATGATGAGTCTGGAGTCTGGAGTCGGGGGAATTTCGCTACCTGATGAAGATATGTTTGCTTAGGGAACCCTTCCTTCCGAATTAAAAGAATACTTACTGGTTTAGGGATATACATATTCGGCTCCTGTGAACCTGCTAGCAATTGATAAGGCAAGATTCGGACTTTCTCTATTATAATATAAGTATGGCTCTTTCTCCGGTTATTGTACAGCCAACTCGAGGCAACTTACGAGACATCAAAAGTGTATTTAATACAAAGAACATCTTGTTGCCTTGACGTAGCATAAATTTCTCAATATTGACAAGTGCGGTGATACCTGGCAGTGTCAGATGGTGGCATAATGCCGCCCAATCATGGCCGTGTGCAGAGCAAATCGGGCAAATCATGTGAACTCTAGCATCAGTCTGCATAAAAAGTGTGAACACTGCCCCATTCACCCCCTCCCAAGTGACCCGAGTACATGCATGTATCCTATTGGACTATTAAGATTGTGGCTGCATAGGTGAACCGCCTTGGAATGTGTTGCCGAGCGAATGCATGCTGCCGTATTTGTATAATGGCCGATATGCCAATCTTCGCGGGACGACCGAAACTGCATCGGGAAAAAAAAATTTTTTATCGGTTGATTGTATTTATCAAGTTTGCAAGGCCTTAAAGGTATAGCTACTGTGTAAAAGTGCCGAAGGAGGAGAAGGTGGAGAGTCGCCTTGGTCGGGTTTTTTATCAGCCTCGTGGGGGGCAAACAAGGTAATTCGAGTACATCTCCGTTAGCTCTGCCCTGAAAGGAGCCTCACGCTTATATCCCACGCATTTATTTACGTGGTTTCCCCTACTTCTCCAGGCGTCTTTCTTGTATCTGAGGCAGTGCTCGGATATACTTTATTTCAAAGAAATCAATTGGTTTGATTGTCAACATCCAGGGCTCTCTGCGAGCTCCATGTTACCTGTATACTATCCGAATTTCTTGTTTTACTATGCATGAATACCGCTGGCCAGCCTTGGACCTGGGCGAAATCCGCCTTCTCAACTTGTACGCGGGTGATTCCCACGAAGAGTTGGTGGGGAATTTGAAGGTCATCAAACTAATGTCGGATGACGTGCACCATTACGATACGCTGTCCTATACCTGGGGTGACCATGACCCAACCGAGCTCATCAAAATCATCCAAGACAATCAGCAATATTACATTCGAATCCGTCCTAACCTCCACTCGGCTCTGCAACACTTACGATCCCACCGGGAGAATAGATACTTGTGGGTAGACGCGGTCTGCATTAATCAGAGTGATGAAGAAGAGAAAAGCGGCCAAGTGCGGATGATGTTTGACATTTTCAACAATTCAACCAGCGTGTGTGTTTGGGTTGGGCCGGAGGGGGATGACAGTAGAATGGCAATAGACTTTATTAAGACACATCTGGTTTGCGAGAACGCAGACCAACTATTCGAGGACCCTAAGTACAGATATGAATGGCTAGCCTTGGCCAAGTTGATGAGGCGACCATGGTTCCGGCGAAGGTGGATTATTCAAGAGATTGCATTGGCCAAGAATGCTACTCTACACTGCGGAGGGAGTTGGCTGTATTGGGATGATTTTGCTGACGCCGTCATGCTTTTCGCATGGGGACACAATATGATTCGCAGCTCATGGGATTGGCATCACAATTTATTGGGAGATATCAGAGAATCAGCCGCAACTCGTCTTGTCCAATCACGAGACAAGATCTTCCGGAAGTCAGAGGATGGTCAAATTCTAGACAAAATGATGTCTCTAGAGGCACTTCTATGCAGCTTTTCGGCATTCGATGCTTCAAACCCTCAAGACACCATATACGCAATACTCGCTATTGCACAAGACGCGAAACCGGGATTTTCAGGATCGATTACGATCGCAGAAAGCGAGGCGGGGGGTTTCCAGGACCCAGAGTTTAACGCCGAGATCTTCGAGCCTCCAGGATCCTATTATCCAACGCCAGAGAGTGAGTCAGGGGTTTCTTTGCAATCGATGTCCTTGAAAAAAAGGGCGTACCTAAATATTCCAACTGACAAAGAGGACGAACATAATGAGAGACAACATAAGCGAGTTCAAACCAATGGATTTAGTAATACGTTAAACCCAGAGGAACCACGACCAGCAGCGACTCCAGATATTCGAGTATTTACTACCAACAACGATGTTGATCACCCACCTCCCCGTGTTACTACTGATGGAGATAGAGAGAATTTTCCGGTTGCACCTACAGGTTCTGTTTCCCCAATCTCTCAAGGGGACGAGGATACATTATCTCCATACCAAGGGAAGATTCACGCTGATGCACCAAATACTATTAATCGTCGAGCCTCCCTTGACACTCGAATGATCGGTCGACTCCAAGTTCCGCATCGTGGCAGAGGGAACTCCTCTGCATCTTTATCTAGTAATCAGACCGAAAAATATCTCAAACAGTCGGAAGATGAACGAAAGAGGCAAGCAGAACCATGTCAAATTCCTGTTGACTACAGTAAGCCAGTGCAGGAAGTCTGTAAAGATGTGATGAAGTACGCATTCGAGAAAACAAAGTCGCTCAACATGATTTGCCGACCATGGGCACCAAAAGCCGATGATTTACCTTCCTGGATAATGCCTGTCACCAAAAGTGCCTTTGGGTTAGCATACAATGGGACATACACACGCATCAATGCCGATCCATTGGTGGGACAACCTGGCTACAAACTTTTCTACAACGCGACTCCGAATTTATTCGGCCGGTGGAATATTGATCGAGGTGGTAAAGATATCTTGACCGTGCACGGATTCGTGTTGGATGAAATCCGACAGAAAGCTCCTCCAGCCAATGCCGGCGTTATACCGATCGAGTGGAATGAACTGGCCAGGTGGGAAGATACCAGCGAATTACCCCCTGAATCTTTTTGGAGGACTCTCGTGGGTAACCGAGATCAGGATGGTCAACAACCACTCAAAATTTGGAGACGAGCTTGTAAAATTGCATTTAGCATGAAGCCTCAAGGCGGACCGCTCAACATCGAAAAGATATTGGAGGTAGCTTCCCCCCTTGTCAAGGAGTATCTGGAAATGGTTCTTTGTGCTACGTATTCTCGAAGACTCTCCATCAGTTCAAGGGGTCTATGGGCACTTGTACCTGCGAAGAGTAAAAAGGGAGACAAGCTGTGTATCATCAATGGCTGCTCAGTTCCCATCGTGCTACGAGCCCATGAGGCAGGATGTAATTTTCAAGGAGAGTGCAACTGCAGAAAGAACAATAATAGTGAGGAGAGGATTTATGAAATGATTGGCGAATCTTATATCCACAGTATGATGGATGGGGAGGCTTTACTTTATCAACAAAAGAATGGTATCAAGGAGCGCGCATTTAAGATCAGATAACAACATTTGAAGAATTGAAAAAAAGGACATCTGAACAAGGCATAGCATTGCAGTAAGTGTAAGGATTATTTGGCTGGGCCAAAAAGTCAATGTTTGTTTTCGTAACATCTTAACTTAGCACTAGACCCATCAATTTTCTAAGAACATAAAAGGCAAGGGGACATACAATCTCAGCCTATGTACTGCTACAACCGCAGCATCATACCCAGGGCTCCCTACTGATATAATTGGCTTTCAATATTATATTGAATAATAAAATAAACTAAGATCATCTTCTATGCTACTACAGCAAGGGTTTCTGTAACAGAGTGGAAGACACGGCCGCCAAACAGTGAAATTAGAGCTAATCTCTTAACAATCGTACCGGGTCCGAAAGTGAAACCGCTACCGTCAAAAAAGTAGTATATACATTACATATATGGTTTATTATTTAGCAGCTCTGTTTTTGAATATAATAAGAAATTGATGTATCTGTCGCAACCTGTGCGACCTTGTGAAGATATACTACATAGGTGCCGAGTGGCATCATTAAATTACATTAAATTCCTATCGCCCTTCAGTTGGCCAATAAAAGTAAACCTAATCACCAACTTGATCCGTGTGTAAATGAGGTTGGGCAGAAATTCTATCAGCGACTAGTTCAACAGCACTGAACAAGCCTCCTTACTACTATTTAGGAAGCTAGGCAACCTCAGAGAGGACAACATTAGCATATAGCCGATCTTAGTATCCAGTAATGAATGGCATACCGTATTTAAATGGTGGGTTTTCCTTGCCTTTGGTTCTGTCTTGATAGCAAAAGCAAATATTAGCAAGGTATAGTCGAGGACCATGACAGTCCTAGTGTAACGACACCGACCTGTTGGGGTTTGTTACATATGTGGCACAGCTTCACAGAAGCCTAAACATGGTCAATCATTAGTCACCCAACGCATGATTAGTGATTACGAGAACTTTATTTTCTTCTGTCATCTCTGGAAAAGCAGAAAGTAGTTATCAACAAGACTCAGCGTCGGTGACAAGTCAACTCGGTGGACCGATAAGGAAACTTCAAGAGAAAGAGGGGGGAGACAAGGCTATGGTGGCTATGGAGAAATTACAGTCCTAAAACCACATCTTGCGCCCGGACCTGTCGGCTGTCCGAATTTCTTTTGATAATATGACAGGACATCATGCAGCCGCGGACCAGTAATCGAGAGTCCTCCAGTCAGCTTTTAAATCCGGGGAAATGATCGGCATCTTTGCTCACTCCATATGGAAGCTTGTCCAAACACCAGCCAGTTTGAGCAGACCAGTCAGACAAAAGAAAAGGGCCGCACGAATTTTTAGGCGCTTCAGGTAAATTACTGTTTGTTACTGGCTAGCTAGCGTGGATGCAAGCCAGGCAGTGTAAGAGCGCCAGTTACACCAGCTTCAGCCTCTCGTTGGAAATTTCCTACGAGAGGCCTGACCAGCCGATAACCCTGGGACGCAGAAGCTTCGCTGTTCCACTGAAAAACATTCGGTCCGGGGCAGGCAGTGGGGGAAGTAGGGGTTTAAGCCCCTACTTCCCCCACTAGCGCCCACTGAAACGAGACCCTCATAACTTATAGCTGGGTAAGGTCGTTAACATGAATAAATAAATAAATAAAATATCTAGTTAGATGAGTTCTTTATAACTCAGGCTTGTATTGCAATCTAATCGAATTTTCCACTAAACTCAATTTGTTCTAACGTGTAAAAGGTCCGGCACGAGCCGCACCCCGTTTAAGCTTTCTCGCTCGACGCCATGTATAAATCATTGCGGCAGAGAAGCTTCTATTGGGAATCCCACTGGCCGCTGCGAGCCGTGCTTGCTTCATTTGATGAGCTCCATGGCAGGTCGCTGACCGAGGAGCTTCCATCCTTTCTCAGGCTTGAGGGAATAGCTGATCTTGCCAGCACTTTTCTAGGGGTCATATAGGCGCAAACTATATCCAAGTGAATCGGGGCCCTAAGCGATTACTAAGCAGTAATACATCGGAGGTCTGATGTACCAGAATGGCTCAACTACCATATACAACGTATCTAATTTTCTATTTTCATAGTATCTACCTCTTGTCACCATACCTGAATATACTGATTCCATCTTTGATTCCACTGAAAGATGGATTTCAAATCACTTTGGATTCCCCTATTTATAATACTCGTTCTGTATAAATTCATCCTTTATCCAACTTTATTCTCCCCACTACGGAGACTACCGAATGCGCACTACACCAGCCCCTTCTCAAATTTATGGATAAAATGGCAGCGATTTCAAGGCCGAGAAAACAAAGCAACCCATGCTGCTCATGTGAAGTTAGGTCCTATAGTCCGAGTGGGATCAACTGAAATCAGCGTGAATTCACCAGAGCTGGTGAAACAAGTATACTGCGAAGTCCTGGAAAAGGACGAGTGGTATGCTCGGGCTTTCGAGAACTATGGGTATGTACGTCACACTTCATGCATTCACGGGTTATACCATCTAGTGTCAACAGCATAGAAGCTGAAAGTCAGCTTGTCAGAGTGCCAAACATGTTCTCAATGACCAAGAAAGAGTCACATGCAATGCGAAAAAGGGTTCTTGCCGGTCTGTACAGCAAGACCACACTCCATGCGTCGCCCGAGATCCGCGACATCTGCCGCGTTGTTGTCATGGAGCGGCTTCTCCCAATCTTCGAAAAGGCAGCTCAGATGCAGCGGCCCGTTGACGTTCTTGAAGTCAGCGTATCATTTTCCATGGACTTTATCTGTTCATATCTATTCGGGATCTGTAACGGTCCCAATTTCTTGCAGGACGTAGAGACTCGCCGCAAATGGCTGGCATCGCACGCGAAGACAAAGAGATACGGATTCTGGACATTGGAGTTTCCCAATTTGACTGCTCTGTTGGCAAAATTCGGTATCCATCTCGTCCCCAACGTGGCTCTCACGGCAGCTCTTGAAGTGAGAGAGCTCTGCTTGCAATTGCTACGGAATGTCGACTCGTCATCATCTGCAAAGACTTTGCTTCTACCTCCTAAAGGCCCAGGAGACACGCCAGTAGTTTACCAGAGACTGTCGCAGTCTCTCTGTGCATCCGTCCAGGAGGAGATATATAGAGAATTGCCGCCCACCCGTTCCCACCTTGCGGTTGCCTCCGAACTCATGGACCATATCAAAGCTGGTACGGAGACAAGTGGCTGGACGCTAGTTTATCTCCTGTATGAGATGTCGCGGCACCGCGAGATACAACACCTTCTAAGAGAGGAGTTGTCGCTCTTACTCGAACCTGGCACCAGCCTCTGCTTCTCTCGCGAATCGAAGACTCCACAAGCCGCCGAAATCCTCCCGTCTCCACGCACCCTGGACACCTCCCCCCTACTCCAGGCAGTCATTCTCGAAACCCTGCGCTGCTACCCAGCCGTTGCTGGGCCACAGCCACGCGTCAACCACAACACTAGTTTTGCTCTTGCACGCCACATCCACTTGCCCGCCGGAACCCGCGTTAGCGCGCAAGCGTACTCTCTACACCGGAACAGTGAGGTATTTCCCGACCCGGAAAGCTGGAAGCCGAGGCGGTGGTTGGAAGCAACTCCAAGCCAACACGAGGAGATGATGAGGTGGTTTTGGCCCTTTGGCAGCGGCAGCCGGATGTGCATCGGGAATCATTTCGCTATCTTGGGTAAGTCATTATCTATGAAGAAAGCGGTGCATTCCTTTCACATTTGTAATCTAACCCTCTTCCTGTTCTCCCCGTTGCTGCTTATTGGGTTACGTATAGATACATCTATGTGTACATCTACATCGCTCTTACTGCTTGCTAATAAGCGCATTAAACAGAACTGAAACTGGCCGTGGCAGCGATTTACTATAACTATATTACGGAGATCATTGACGATGACGGTATCGAGCCCATCGATGGCTACAGCCATGGACCGACGGGAAATAAATTGATATTGCAATTCAAGAGGGCGTAATAAGAAAAAATCTCGATCTCACACACATTATTTTTATCATTTCTTCTGTTTCGTGCAAATCTACATCATTTTGGAAAATGGATACGATAATGCCGCACTCTTAAAATACCGTCACGTCATCTTGCTCTCAGTTCTTTATATAGCATCTTCAGCAAGTAGAGCACTCTCCAGCGAGACATGTTGCGGTCCAACATAATCTCCTTTGCGCCAGAACCAAAACGCCATAACAAAAATGGAGGACCCGCCTGTGATCAAGCTCGCGTAGTTCATCGTTTCAGCATCAACGGGCAGGGAGAACGGGAAGCAGAAGATGATCACAAAGGCTATTATATATAGAGATGAAACCGTATTGACGAGAAACCCTAGAAACCCTTTCATCCAAAACCAGCCCGGTGTGACGTTCGCCCTCTTAGTCAGTAGGTGCGGGAGGATGGCTGCAAGATACGAAAGAGTAGACAACACGGCAAAGGAGCCAACAAAGGCGCTGAAAGCAGTGGAGCTGCCTACATAGATACAGCCCAGAATTGTACAGATAACGCCACAAAGAATAATCGAATTGAAAGGGTTCCGTTGTTTTCGATCCACCTGGCTGATAAACCTACTGAACGGCGTTGCATTGTCGCGTGCCAAAGTCCACAACACACGGCTGGAGGTCAGATAACACCCGATCACGGCGACAATCGAGGGCAAGAACGCAAGAATTAGAAGACCTAAAGATCCACCCGCCGATCCCGTCGACTGAACATAGATCTCTGTCAGCGGAAACAGATAGGAACTTTTTAGTACAGCATCCAGATCGTTAATGCTATAAAAAAGGGCAATGGCGTAGCAAAGAGCGGTGACGAATCCGAGAACGTATTGCGCCAGAATACCCAGGGGGATATTTCTACCAGGGCGAGGCACTTCTTCGGCCAGATGAGAGATGACGTCCGGCGTGCCCACGGCAAAGGCTCCGTTCAGCATCCCCAGGCAGAAAACAAAACCATTGCTGGCATATCCGGTTTCATTCTGCCAGTCGCGCCAGACAAAGTCATCGGATGCATAAGGCTTGCCATTGACGTGGGGCATGATCGCGCAAACCAGGATGGTGACGAAAACGCCAGCGAGAACCAAGAAGCCGCCTAGCGATTCGATAGTAGGAACCGCTCTATTCGCTAGTGCGACGAGGAGGCAGCACACCCATGTGCATATCAAATAAGCGACGAAAACATGCCATCTCTGAATGTCGAAGTCGGGATGGAAAAGGGCGTACATCGACACGGTTTGGGCTCCCACAATCTGAGCGGTTGAAGCGGCTCCAAAGATCCACGCAATGAAATTCCACCAACCGGCGAACCAGCCACAGACGCGTCCATATCGGCCTGCAGTCACAGACGCCCAGTGATAGACTGCTTTTTCATCAGCTGATGACACAAAACGAGAGGAAGGCCGATAATCAACGGACCTCCGCCAGAAGATGGCATTGCTGACGCCAGCTCGGCAATAGAGGCGGCGATGAACCAGTAGAAGATAGATGTTGCAATTCTAGTTTCATCCAAATCCACCCATCAGCATAACCCATCACTCAAGAACGAGATGGGGAGGAAACGGAAAGGCCGTACAGTTCATAAATAACACCCGGCGGTCCACCATTGTAGATTGCCACGACCTTGGACGGTGTTGGTAAGCATTGCTATTTCTGTGTCCTCTCTCAGGTGCCTCGACATACGATACTCCCACCCAGGGCAATCCAAGTGTTCCCACTCGTGATTCCCAAGCCGCAAATGTTGATGAGCCTGAAGTTGCGCTCGAGCTCTTGAGGATGGCCTGATGGATTGATGAAAGGTTCTCGAGTGCGAGCCTCAGCATCCACGGCGGAGTGCGCATGCTTTTCTTCTACAGCGTCGTTCATGTCGGGAGGTGACTCGCTGGACATTTATTGCCGCCTGTGACCGTGAAAGCAGTCAATGGCCCTTTGATCGTTGAAGGAACTCGCGAAGCGGAATCAATAGAGAAGAAGTCATACCGTAAGTCACAATGGGTGATTTCTGATTTCCCCAGCCGCGTGGCAGACTGCCAATCTTCGACCACGCTTATTGAGCTAGACACCCGGCGTTGTCTCCTTGTTTGGAATAGCTAGCCCATGGTTTTCTTCCTGCATACAACTCGAAGTGGCCACATGGTGACTATGCCTCTTTTGGGTGTCATGTGACAAAAATTGCTCAGACCTGGATAGACCCGCTTCGTTGTATTCTCCTTCTCTAACTGAAAAATTATTAGCACGGCGTACGCCGTAGTTGAGTGGTTAAAATCATGAATCCTCCTACTCTGTAGTGTATGTGGCGTTCCATCCGCCGTACTTGCAGGATTTCGTTCCCGAAGTCTAAATGGACTCCGCAAAAGGGGTTGGTCAAATCGGGGAACTCCCAGGTCCGTCCCGTCCCGTGTCAAGCGGCACAGTTCCTGCTCAGCCAAGAATTGTAAAATGAAGCGTCTCCCAGAGTATCTTCAAATGTCGATCGCGAAAGGCTAGGCTACAAAAGAAAATTACGTTGCGGGTACGGTCCTGTATTAAAAGATAACGCGAACTGGATAATGGGTACAATTCCGGTACTCGTGCGGGACAGTTGGGCTTATCTACAAATGGAGCTCGATATCCTTAGTTGGTGTGCTAGGATCTGTAACCTGGTGTGCCTTAGATGAGGCACAATTGACTAGGGTGAATGTTGGCTTCCATTGTACCCAGTGCAATTTTTCCAAACTCCAACACACCCTTTTCGCTTGCAGTGATGGGACTTAATATTCGTACTCCAGGAAATCTTTCTTACAGTGCATTCTCCATAACGAATACCGCTATGTAAGCATGTCTACTTCAGCGAGCTTCAACCGAGAATTCCGAACCGAAACATGGACACTCTACGGGGTGGGGGTATTTCTTACAATGCTTCGACTGTATGTTAAGTAGTTTGAAGTTTCTGCAGAGCGTTACTGACATGATCTCTATCGAAAGGGTTGCGCAAACTCGTAAGCTCGGTATAAACGGCCTGCGCGCTGATGACTGGGTCGTCACGACGGCTATTCTGTGGTATACGCTTCTAGTCGTATCGCTCAACCAGGTCGTATTCGGTGGAGGTTCGAATTACATGACCCCAGAGGAGATCGCCGGGTTGACCCCAGAGACTCGGCTGGCTCGAACCATTGCTAGCAAGTGGGTGCTGGTATCAGAAGAGATGATGATACTCTCTGTCTGGACTTGCAAACTCTGCATGCTCTTCATATATCGGCGCCTGACGTAAGTGCATCTCTCCTCCCGAGAACCATGAGAAAAGTGCACATCGGTATTACTTACTGACGGTACTAACCAGGCAAGGCTTGCACCAAATGGTCATCATCAATGTCATTTTTGCCTACGTTGCTGTAGGGTTCGTCGCTACTCAGATCGCCTTGTTCGCCGAGTGTCGGCCCTTTTCAGGATATTGGTCCGTTCCCGCCATATCTGGTAACTAGCACCTCCAAATTCTGATGACAAACAATGAACTCATATGTCCATAGACCAATGCTGGTCATATTACAGTTTCGAGATTGTCGTTGCTACCTTCAACATCAGTTCTGATGTGGCCGTCCTCGTCATCGCCATTCCCCTCATCATCAACCTTCATGTTCCCATCCAGCAAAAAGCCATCCTCTGTATTGTTTTCGGTATGGGTTTCTTCGTCATTGCTGCCGCCATCCTGACCAAAGTTTTCTCCCTCGATCCCAATCTCGTATCTTATTCGTATCTCAACTGGTACTTTCGCGAAGCTTCGGTGTCATTATATGTCGTTAATCTTCCCTTGTTGTGGGCCCTATTCCGCGACATATTTCCCTCTGCTAGGACATGGGGATATGCGCGAACGACGGGGGATAGCACCAGACCGTCGAACAACAATAACCTCATGAGCTCAGGGACCCAGAGTAAAAACGATGTGCCTTTATCCAACCTAGAGAGTTATACGGACGAAGAACTGGATACGTACTCTGCCCATCACAGCGAGGAACGTATCATTCCGCTATACAGAAGTAAAAAAACGAATTTAAATACGACCGCTGAATGCAGTCATCACTCATCTGGTTGAGTCAGCTCGGTTTTTGTCTTTCGAAACACAGCACGGACAATAACAGCTTTTTGCTGTCAAAGTTACTGAGCAATATTCTCATAACAACGCGGTCAGCACTATCAGATCACTGCACTTCAGGAGGGTTGTCCAATCACCGGTGCGTGCTTCCACCACCATGAAGAGAAGCAAATAGCCATTAGGCAGTGGTCAAGTTGCTAGCGGACTGGCAGGATGCTAAAAGAAAATCAAATTTATTTTCTATGCTTTGATTATAATATAATTCAAAAAGCCCTCCCAGTATATAATATTTTCATATAACGCAGATTACTACATAACATTTACGTTACGGGCTAACCCCGATTGTATGCTTCAAGAGCAGATTACATACAAAAGAATTCGATATGAAGGGAAAGAAATCAAACGAACTTCTCTACCCGCTCCAAAGCTCCCTTTTTGTATGCTCCTCGCAACAGATACTCTTGGATCTTCATTTCTTTATCGCCATATATGACATTTGAAGTTTTATCACAGATTCTCCATTCTTAAGCCACGTCCTATTATGTGTTCGACAACCACTGAATCTTCTAGTTCAGTGTTTGCTGTTCTACACGTGACTGAAGGCGTTAGGCAAACATATATGCCGACTTTGGCTGCCTGATTCCCTCAAAGCATTTCAACATCCCAACATGACGGACTCTCCCAGCGGTGTTCCTTTCACACTACAAAATCTTTGAGAAGGAGACCAATATATCAAAAAAGACAAAATATTATTGCCCTGTCCGCCATCCGTCGATGTACTAAGCCTCCCCCCTGACGAGCAGGTAATTTCTGTCCTCAGCAAACAAGGGGGCCGACTTGTCCTTGAGTATGACCTCTCCTATATAACCAAGTCCGGGCACGGAGTAACACCTACTGAGGCTGAAGCGATGAGACTTGTATTCCGACACAACTCTGTTCCCGTGCCTGAAATATTGTTGAAAGATTTTAGTCCTGAGGATGGTGTGATTCATATGACAATAATTCCTGGGGCTCCCCTAGAAGGGAAGTGAGACACGCTAGAGGATAAAAGCAAAGCGTCTATTTGTCTTCAAGTCTAGGGTTTCATTTCCAAGCTACGGGATATTCCTCCACCGCAAGAGCTGAATGGTCTTTTTCAGTGTGCCGCCGATGGCTCACTGACAAGAGACCCATTGCTTCAGGATCTAAAAGAGCCCGGTCGGCCTCTAATGAACGATTCGGAATTGCGAGCTCGGATTTACGAACGCTATATCCATTTCGGTGGTCGGCGGTTTGAACATTAGTTGCCAGATATGTTACCGCAGTCTGATAGCTGCGTGTTCACACACGCTGATATAGCACCGCGAAATATCATGGCTGATGAGAACAACGAAGTCACAGGTATTCTCGACTAGGAGTATGCACAGATAATGAGGCTTGCTTTTTGGGGAGACTGGGCAGTGTGGATGGATCGGACGGCACCACACAGGTGGGATATCAGTGGGGTCAATGCTGCTAGACGGGTGTTGTTCTGATATCGGGGCTCTACTGGGAGAAGCTGAGGGATGGTTTATATAGCTAGGTACCGTTGTGCAAAATAGATCAAGGCACAATACACATGAAGAAAGATCAAGCCCTGGAGAAGTTAGGGCTCGAGAAGTAATGTGATGTGCCCGTAACAAGATTGTCAGCCAGCCTCTGATTGGCTGGAATGGTGCTTAGCAACACGGTGGCCCGTGCGCCGGGTGTATTTACTTTGCCTGCTCGACACTATTGCTGCTGTTTGAGACAGCATGGAGCAGGTAGTTAAAGGCTATCTTGGGCTTCTAAATATTCAAAATGAAGCTGTTAACGTCGCGATCCGTGATGTTCCTTGCATTATTCCTGTTGCCTGTCTTGGGTTCTGCTGATAGCGATTCGGGCAGCCAGCAACAATATCAACACAATGCTGTTGGAGTGCGAAAGATGACAGATGAGGAGGGCGAGAAATTTTATTTCGACTATTGGGACTTTGGTGGTTTGCCTGGATCGTCTTCTGCCGTCAATGATAGCTCTCTCGTAGGCAGGCAGCTCGACACGCAGGATCAAATACCAGAGCTGCGACCTGCTTTAGCACTGCATGGAAGAAACGTGTCTGACAGTTTCCATCTTCCTGAAAAGTTTTCTGGTCCTGCACGACGTGCTCTGTTCATTCTCCTTGGAAGGGATTTTAAATGTCCCACTGGAACATCCAGCTGCGCTTCGATCGGCCAGCCAGATAGCTGCTGTAGCGATAGCGATACATGCGAGCTGGTGCAGGATACCGGGCTGGGCGTTGTTGGCTGCTGCCCAGAAGGCGAAGCATGTGGTGGAACTTTGAGTTCGTGTGCGCAGGGTTATGCAAGTTGCTCAAGCAGCCTTGGTGGAGGCTGTTGTATCCCGGGCTATAAATGCGTGACTGGTGGATGTGAGGCCTCCTTTGTAAAGTATTCAATACCCAACTGACTAGTCTTAGGTGTTTTTGTGTCGACATATACTATTACACAGCAATCGACTACTTTCGTGGCGTCGTCTACCATCTCGACTGTATCGGTGGAACCAATTACGAGCTTCACAACTACTTCTTCCTCCTCTTCATCCTCATCAACGTCAACATCTTCATCAACATCAACATCAACATCAACCTCTACAACAGTAGCTCCTGTACCTCCTGTTAGACCTACTACTGATTCTCAAACCACCATAACCTCTGCCCCTTCTACCACCTCCAGCTCAGTTTCTACCGGAGCTTCAGTCTGCCCGACTGGATTTTATGCCTGCTCTGCCGTCTACGAAGGCGGATGCTGCCGTACGGGAAGAGACTGTGATACAACATCCTGCCCAATAACGTCGTCAACCACGATCATCAATACCGACGGCGTCACCATCGCCGTTCCCACCGGCAGCGCAGCGACAACGGCGTCCGCCGGTTCCTGTGCCACCGGGTGGTTCAGCTGCGCTGCTTCTGCCGGCGGCGGCTGCTGTCCCAGCGGATTCGCCTGCGGTGCCAGCTGCACAGCGACGGCATCTGGGACAGCCACAGGGACGGTGGGGAAAACCCAGCCTGGTGTGGGTGGGAGGAATTCTGCGAATATGTACATTTGCGGGCTGGCGGTGTTGTGCGCGTTGTTACTTCAGGGTTGATATGATGTATTCCGACGTTTGGCGATTAGATAGCTTTGTATATACATTTGAAATGATAATGATAGAGAAATTTGCCTAACTATGAGTAAATAATACCGTTTTCAACATCTAATCACAAATAATAGACAAAGAGAAAATAAAACATCTAACTCCCCGTGGGGGACACCGGAGCTGGTGGGGCGCCGCGCGATGACTTCTTCCGGCTTGGCGCGCCTCGGTGAGCCTGGTCAATCGGAGTTTCTCTCCACAGCTAATTGACTCTTCTGCGATTATCGTGCTATCTCTTCCTCCGCTCCCCTCTTCCTCCTCTGCAGACTCTTTTCTCCTCACGCCTGCCCTGCCTGCCCTTCTGTCAATCTGGTCCCTCTTGCGCCGGTCAGCACTCAGTCTCAACTCCCAAGTAAGTGCAGTATTGCACACCCTTCCCACTGCCTTCCCCAGGCTCGAGCTAACCAGCTGTGCGGCAGATAGCCGATTTTTCGGGTAACGACCGCTCGCAACCATGACGACCGAAAAGCCCTTGCCATTCGTTTACCAATTCGCCGCCGGCGCCGTCGCCGGTGTGTCTGAAGTGAGTGTATTCGCATATATATATAAAACAGATGAATTGCGCGGCTGACACTGGTCAATTTAGATTCTTGTCATGTACTTACTTCCTTCCCTCTGTCACCTCTTAACGACTATCGCTTCGGAATCCGATCAACTAACGCAGCTGATATCACCCTAGGTATCCATTGGATGTTGTCAAGACGAGAATGTAAATACCGCTCTTGGCCAATTGGACTGTGTACAAGCTAACTCTATCCAGGCAGCTTCAATCTGGTGCTGGCACCGGTGAAGAGGTATACAAGAGCATGTTTGACTGCTTTGCCAAGATTATTCGCAACGAAGGGTACCTCACTCTCCTTCTTTCTCAACTTCTTTATCTTACTAATAAATTTTTCAGTGCCTCCCGTCTCTACCGCGGTATCACGGCGCCAATCCTGATGGAAGCGCCCAAGCGTGCCACCAAGTTCGCCGCCAATGACAGCTGGGGCGCGTTCTACCGCAACCTCTTCGGCATCGAGAAGACAAACCAGCCGCTTGCTATCCTCACTGGCGCCACCGCCGGCGCCACAGAAGCCTTTGTCGTCGTACCATTCGAGCTCGTCAAGATCCGACTACAGGACAAGGCACAGGCACACAAGTACAACGGGATGATCGACGTAGTCAGCAAGATCGTGAAGCAAGAAGGGCCGTTGGCACTATACAACGGGCTGGAATCAACTCTCTGGCGCCACATTCTCTGGAACGCCGGTTACTTTGGCTGCATTTTCCAAGTCCGCGCAAACCTACCCGCGGCCGAACCCGACAACAAGAGCCAGAAGGTCATGAACGACTTGCTCGCCGGCGCCATCGGCGGTACTGCCGGCACAATCCTCAATACCCCCATGGATGTCGTCAAGTCGCGCATCCAGAACAGCCCCAAGGTCGCCGGTACCGTGCCAAAGTATAACTGGGCCTGGCCCGCTGTTGCAACGGTTGCGCGCGAGGAAGGCTTCGGCGCCTTGTACAAGGGTTTCCTGCCCAAGGTGCTCCGATTGGGTCCTGGAGGTGGTATCCTCCTCGTCGTGTTCACCGGTGTGATGGACTTTTTCCGTACCTGGCGAGGGGAGTAATTGTGACGAAAACTGAAAAAAAAAAATAAAAAATAAAACCAAACAAAATCAAAATCAAATTAGAAGTACTGCACGACCGGATCGATACCCTTGACTTGAATAGAGGCTAGCTAACAGAAACTGCCCGCCCATACGAGCTCGAATCTCGATTTACCAGCATTAAGAATGTATATTACATACACCAAGCAAAGCATTTCTTCCTACGAGACTATTCAAATGTTATTTCTATTTCCTGTGTCCTCTTTTACCTCCATAGAAACATTTCACTTGAAGCTTTTATTACATATGGAAAGTGCCCAATCAACATGGGACGTACATGTACGTTTCATGTCTGATCCAGTTATTACCATTAGCCGTATATGCTTGTATTATATGTGTAGTTGTAATAATTAAAATATTTAAATTGATATGACGAACAAGAGCATAAAAAGGCGTGATGTCCAGGCGGTCTAAGGAGCTGCGTCTGGGCCTTGAGTCTAAGTCAACCTCTTCTTTTGTTGTCTACTTGGGCTGCAAACGGTCATTAAACATGATTTAATAAATAGCATCTGAATTGAATTAACATAGTATCAAAAAGTAGAGTTATTAAACAATGAATAGAGTGAAAAAAGCCGTCAACATCACATGCAAACGTGAGCTAGACTAAAAAGTTGAATAACGATGATAAAAAGGGCGAGGTCGAGAATAAAACATGTCCAAAATGAGAAAACCAAAACATGGACCTCTTGGGGGTATCGATAGACTAGCAGATGAGATGATAAAAGAAAGAAAAAATAATCAAACAAATACGCGCCAGACGGTCTTGAGGAGTGGCAACATGCGAGTGCGTGCAGTTATAATAACTGCATCACACATCAAAAGCAAAGGCGAAAACCATCAAAACATGCAACATATACACGCAATAGTCAATAGATCTGAATCATGTAAAAGCCAATAACAAACAACTGCCAACCAATGCAAATCTCGAATGCGTCGAAATCAACCAGTGTACGCCCGATTCCGTGCCTCTCTTGACGCCGCATATGCAACCTGTCTCTCGTTCATTATGTATGGGAATTCGTAGTGAAGCGCCGTGTCTAGATGTCCATAGCATACTCGTCTTCTTCCTTAAAAATGCCACCAGTCCCACCGGAGCTGCCCCAGAACTGAGGTTGTCCTGCACCCCCGCTGTTGGCTCCACTGCCACCGCTGTTGAAGGCGGGGCTCAGACTCTGTGGGCTGAGAGCCCCATTTTGAACAGCATCTCCGGCAAGATTCGTGTGCTTGGGCACTCGCAGTCCGCTTCCAGGAGCACGGCTGTAGTTGAAACTGTTCGGGTCATTCTTGTCCATGGCATCGAGCAGCTCGGTACGCATGCGCTTCTCGTCCTCGGTTTGTTCAAAAGGCCAGGTTCCCCCAAGGCTGGAAATCAGTTCCGCCAATTCGGCCTCTTGCTGCATTTTGACATGCAGAGCCCACATGAGGTCTCTCATCCAGCCTACAGCACCATTCAAAATATCACCTTTGTTGGGGCCTTTCTCCTTCTCGTCAATGGGAAGGCCCATGGTGATGTTACCGGCAGTTGCTCGACGACCGTTTCCACCAGCTAAGAGTGAAGTGGCATTGGGTGGACTCATACTAGTACCATGCGGGGAGAGGGACGAGTTATTGAGGAGCTGTTTGCGAATCTTGTCATCTTCCAAGCGGTGTTGAGGCACAAGGTGGGAAAGATCCTGGATCCGCTCATTGATGTTATCGCGACGTCGGCGCTCCACCATGTTGTGGGAAGCCCTACGTCGTCGGCGTTTAGCTTCTTGCGATTCAAGTGCTTGGGCGCTCTGTGAATCAACCTTGGCTGGCAGCGAGGCATGCTTGCCGGATTTCAGAACCTCGGATAAATTGGCATGGTGGGACTGTTGGTTGGGAGACGCCACAGGCGACTCGATAAACGACTGCGCACTTCCAGGTGTTCCGTCCCATTGGTTTGACAATGTCTTCTGGTGGCGATGCTGAAGGTTTCCTGCGCGGATAGGCTGGGATGGAAAGCTACCCGATTCCGGGGTGCCTAAGTTCAAGGCACCAATTGCCGGTGTCTTCGGGGTCATCGGCGTTCGCACATCAGACGAAGAGCGATCCATAGTCTGCAGGCTTGGTCGAGTCTTGCCGTTCATGAAATTCTGGTCGAAATGGCTAGGCGCATTCAAATGCGATGGCGTACTCTGGGAGTGTTGGTTCATAGGCTGAAATTGGTCAAAATTGTTGAAACTGCCTTGAAGAAACGGGCTGTGCATCGGGGCACCATCGGGTGTGTGGGAGTACATCTGGGTCATCTGGCTCTGGTGGCTCATCGATAGTCCTTGATTTTGGCGTTGATCCTGGATGAAGCCCATTCCATCGGAACGCTGTATTCCATTCTGACCATTCAGGTCGAGGTCGAGGAGTTCATCTGTGTCGATGCCAGAATTTCCCATGTTGTAGCCAGCAGATAAACCTTGCTGAGAGCCGAAAGAATACGGCATGAACATGCCATTCTGCATTGTTAGGTCTGAAGGGTCGACGGCATCGTTGCCATTATGGTTGCCAAAATGAGAATCAAACTGTTGGTTGGCCATAGTGTATCCAGAATGAGACATTGCGATCTGGAGGCGATAGTTGTTGAAATGGTAAAATCTCTTAGTTGATGGAAAATATGTGCTCTAAAGGAGACCGGCCTCTACCATGGAAAAGTAATGGATCGAGGGCCAGGTCTCTGCGCAAAGATGGTCTATCGTTGACGATAGAATAGATCACGAAGGACGTGATCGCAGATGATGGTTCGAGCCGGAAAAATAACTGATTTTATAATAAGCATTCATTCAGACTGCTTAATCAACTGATAGATTTCGTGGTGAGAGATGGCAGACCTAATAAAGGGAATCCGATCAGCGGGGGCACAGCACAAGGCGCAACACCACGAAACTAGAGCCAAGGAGAATCGGGAGGGCGAATTAACGAACCTCTCTGAGTATGAGTCGGTGAAATTGTTAGATAGGCTGGTGCTTGATAGAGAGCCACTAATTGCTGACGTGGTGGCAATGATTCAGACGGGTCGGTCACCGAGGGCGGTGAATGGATAATTAGGTGGTGGAATTGACTGGGGACAATTCAGTCGAGGGTTGGATACTCTAGGAACAGCTTGTGAGGACAAGTTCAATCTCGTTCACAGACAGAAAGAAGATGGACGAGGCGGTGGGGAGGGACAAGGGATAGATAGAGGCGGGATGCGCGGCAAAGCAAAAGGATGCAGCGGTTAGGCGCACGGCAGAATTTCCGGGGGGTGGGAAAAGAGGGGTGGCAACAGTTCGTACAGGTCAATCAACGTGGTTTGAGGGTCTGTACAGGAAGCCTCAGGCTCTTTGTCTCGCGCGAGATTTATAAGGATGAAGCAGGGCAAAACACGGCGCAAAGCAGCAGAGACGGACGGAAGCGCAGGAAGAAGCAGTGCAAAGACAGCAAGAAATGCAGGAATGGATGGGGGAGCAGGACGAGGCAGGAGCGGCCGAGCGAGACGGCGCAGGGGCCCGGGGAATGATGGGAAATTGCTTGGGGGAGCCTGAGGCAAGCGAGGGCGGTGAGGGGTGCCGAGGGCCCGGTCGGGCAAGGCGTCCCCAGGCGATTCACCGCCTGAACTTGACAACAACAGACACAAAGACTCTTCGATAACAAACAGCGTGTTCTACATATATATGTGTATATATATGTATGTGTGTAGGTGTATATATCTATACACACAAGGGCAACTCGTGATGGGCAGAGACAAACCTACCGGAATATATGCCGAGTCCTATCAACCACCCGAGGATTGATCGACCGCAGACTGATACTGTAGAGCCACGTTAGTGAATGGACATGGCGCTTGGAAGTGCAAGAGGTAGGTACCCGTCAAAAGGAATCACAAGTCGATGTCCAAGCCAGATCGTAGCCACGTGGCGGCGAATCAGTAGGCAGAGGCAGTGGAGGAGAAGATGTTTGTTTCTCGGGAGATGGGAGTGAATGGATGCAGGATGAAGGGCTGGAGGAATGGTATTATTAGTCCAGCTGGCGCACAAGTACCCACCAGCCCGCAAGCTGCAGGGCTATCACAACGACGCAAGGTACCCGCGACGAAGAAAGGGCCAGGTGGAGAGCAGAGCAGCAAAGCTTACCACGACGCTTGAGCAGTTGGGATGGAGAGATCGGGCTTGACGGAGCAAGATATAGCAGTTTGCGAATACAGAGCGAACACGTAGTTAGGGGAATCTCTTCTGCAAGGTCCGGGTCCGAGAGGGCAGCGCGTCCGCTTTTAAAGGCGCCAGCCTGGGTTGTGGTCCTGCAGCTCTCATTTGATACTATGACATCGAGGTCATGCAGGGCGTCGATCGTGCGCTACGGGAACAAGGCTTTAATTCTGCCGGCTTCTTACAGGACGGGCTGTGGTCCGCTTACGTCGTATACTGGGTTATCCGGTTTGTACTTGACTCCAGGAGGGGAGCCACAGAGGCAGAGGTACCGTAGGGAAAAGGTCGTGATGCCAGGGCGAGGAAGAGGAGGGGGGTGGGTAGGTTGTACAGCCCGATTGTATTGCTCATCTCACCGGGCAGCATCCCATGAACAAGAATCTTGATCATCGACGGGATGCTAAACTGGGAAAGAATGACTCACGCGGAGGCGCAATCGCGTTAGGGTAGGGCAGACAGGTGTAGAATGTATCAGATGGCCCGGCCAAGCTGGGCACACATAGCTGAGGGTGACCAGGCAGCGTGAGGGACGAACGCCTGGGACAGTGGACCAGCCAGAAGATGGTGGGCAGACCACCGGAAGAGTATGCACCTTTTTTTCGATTGCTTTCCATCTTCCATTATTTTCCTTTTCCCATTTCTTTGTGGTGCTCTGGATGATGTTGGTGGCTAATTGCTTAGTAGTGAGACTAGCTAGGCAGAGATGGGCGAGATGGGAGGGGTGGGGTGGGACTGATGGAAGAGGAGGAATACTAGAATAGAAATACTGGTGCTAGTACGCAGTCTAGTACGTAGGCCGGAGCGAGTCACTCGCTAATCTGGTAATCAGTTGGTAAAGTGCGCGGTGTTGACTAGTGGTCGTGGTGTAGGCTGTAACCAAGTCGTATTCCGCGTATGGATGAATCGTAAGCAGCTTACGAGGGGTAAACAGGAGCTTGGACACGACTAGCCATGGCGGTCAAAGCCAGCCTCCCACTGCAGCGGGCGCTTTGCTGAGTCTGTCTCGATCTAACACATGGGCCTCTGTGGCACCTGCAGGAAGGCTGCCAATGCATCATTGATCCTGCGAGGAGACGAGAATTATTCGTTATTATTGAGTTACGGTGGTCCAAGTTGGCGTTGGCGTTGACGCCGGCTCTAATATCCATCGTATAGTGTCTATGTATTAACTATCATATCGGCTATAAAACCACCACAAGTCGAGTCGAGATTGACTCTCATGCCAAGGCGTTCTACTGCGGCTACGCCGGGTCGTGAGTCTTGAAGCTGTGCCAGGCAGCACGAATAATTATTAATGGCAACGTGCAGGCATCCGGCACGATCCGTTTTCATTGCTCGGGTAATTAATGGAATGCGCCGTACAGATGACGGGCTGCCTGGACAGTTTTCTTTTGATTTTGAGTCGCGGCAGACTGTAGAAGAGGGAGCAGTGGTGTATCGAATTGATGCACTACATCTGAATCCCAGCATATCGACGGTACCGATAGAGGTATCAACAGGACGACGAACGAGACGCGTTGACAGAGGATCGCATGTATAGTTGCGGAAGGCAGATTTGTCGAACCAGGGATACGCTGCCCGTCCCGTCAAGGTTCGGCCGGCAGAGTGGGGTAGGTGGGGAGCTTTACTGTGGACTACTGTACTAGTTAACTACCTACTGCGTACTGATATGAGGATATGAGTGCTGATAGATAGTCGATACTACCGATCATATTGGAGTGGTCTAAGTATGCCCCCAGTACTGCCTACATCTAGTAGAATAACGTCGGGCTTGCTGCCCAAGCCACTAGTCGGCTGGCAAACTTGGCTGCGACGGTGCACAGCGCGTTTTAATGACGTCTTGCGTGCAACCACCGGAGCTGTTCCACTGCGGTTGTCTGGACTGGGCGTGCTGCGGCGGTTGCATTGATAACGGTCGCCGGTCCTACTCTGAATAATGCCGACTCCTCTTCTGGTGGATGGCGTCGCGATCATTTCGCTCAACTTTCAAGAGCCCATGCTAACGGCGTAGTCATGCATGTACACGGGCCAATCAGCGTGCATGGGCTGTAACAGGCCGGCCAGTGGCAATGCTCTTGCTGGGGCGGCCATGAGATGCAGCCAACCACATCCGACATCGTCCATACATTAATTAGTAGCATGGACTAAACGGATCGCCATGATAGGATGTCGCAACGATAGTATGTCGCAACGATAGTAGCGAATCTAAAGGATTAAGCACGGAACTAACCGGGCCTGCTGCCAGTCTTTCAGATCGTCGCAGCGGATCAATAATTATACAACTCCATCAGTCTCTAAGAGCTCTTGCTAATGTCCTAAAATCAAGACATCCGCGTATCCACGGATTTGTCAAGGCACTGGCCGCCTCGTGATTGGCCCTCCGTTGCCCCCACACACACTATCTACATCGTACACACTGCACAACAACCAGTGCAAGTACAGGCTACAGAATACAAAATACAGTGACTGTATTCTTTATGTATTCAAGACCACGGCATCGCACTAGCTGCTGCTGCCTGGCACATCATAACAAGCCTTGATAATCGTACAGGGTACTACTCCATAGCACAATAATAATAGCAATCGTATACATGGCGCATCAGCCGCCGCACACTAGCCAATCAGGCGCGCCGCATGACCGCCGGCTGAGCCACACGCCAGGCTAGGCCGGATCGGGCGGTCCCTTGACCTCCTGCGTTACCAACCAATTAGCTATGCTCCACCCCTCCAGAAGCTTCACCAGCACCTTCACACCTTCCTTCCACACCCTCATCGCGTCGACTGACTCTGGTGTCTGCTCCCTCCTCATCGCTCCTCTGTCCGCATCCTCCCTCTTCCGCCGTGTTCAGGCCTTGCTCAGTCTCCCCGCTAGCCCTGAGACACCCGCGTCGCCTCGCCTCGCCTCGCCCCGACTACATTCTCTCTGGCTTTCGCTCGACGAAGAGCATAGCAGAGCATACTGGAAGTTAGCTAACAACCCAGTCATCTGATACTCGGCTATATACTCGACCTCTGAGTCTCGACACAGTAGATATCTGTCTATCTTATCTGCAGTCCCCGGTTCGGTCTGGCCTTCCCACTTGCGACTGGCCCATCCTGCGCTGCCTGCGACACCTCCATTCTTCACCTCCGTCCCCGCCTTGGTCCAACGTCTTTGCTTTCCATTCCACTTCGGCTTACGCTCTGCCGCCGATCGGCCCGTTCGGCTCATTTCCAGCTGTCGTACACTGTGCTACTGCGCCACCCTGGGAGCGATCATCCATTCGTTACCCACCTCTCCGCTTCGATCCCTCCTTTAGACATTTATCTACATCTAGCATAGCTCGCCCTTGTTGAGAAAGAAAATCAGCCTAAGAGGAGTCAAACCTGCTTTGCGACTGGACGGCCGACCATATTATTCCTTTGCCGCTGTCACCTGCCCTACCTCACCCCAAAGGCCGCGCTAATAATACGGACTACCTTGAACAGTCATCTGCATGAAAACACCAAACTCTTGGCTTCCACCCTCCTCTAAACGCCGAGCCATTGCTGCTCTATCCCTCATTGGGTAGTGCTTGCCGTTTGTCGAAGTAGAATAGCCGGATATCTGATTCGATACCATCGCAGAACAGCAGAGACAGCATTCAACATCAACCACTCACAGACATGGCTTCGACCTCGTTCCGCGAAAGCATGAATTCTCTGGGCTGGTCCCGACGAGATCCCGATCTTCCAGCTCGAACGGACTCCTCGTCAACGACACCCATTCTGTCCAGGTTGACCTCCCTGAACCCGTTTGGTAGAGGAGAGGGATACCTGCGACTTCCCACCCATGAAGCTCCTGGGGCACCGTTACCTGCTCCATCAAGACGAGAGGAAGAGGAGAGTTTCTTTGCCTGTAAGTCTCGACATATTTTATCAGATACTTTATACCTTCCCCACATGCTTTCTATATCTCGCACCCCGTGACCTTGTCTGTTGAGCCGTGTCGACCCACTCTTTGGCAGTCTGCAAGACCGGGTGATAGAAGGCCCAGTTCCTGCATCTCCCCGGGTGCACGCGCATTAGGGATATAGCCTTTTGTACATTCTCCAACAAGATTCTTGTTACAATACTGATCGTCCTCACCATACAGTGAGCCGTTGGGACCGCATGCTCATCTTCGCCGGATGTAACCTTGGAGCAGCTGTTTGTTTTCTACTCTGCTTCGTTCTATGGCCAGCCTTGACTCTGAAGCCACGGAAATTCGCTATCTTGTAAGTTCACTGCCACCTACACGAACCACATCTTAGTCAAACGCCAGTCTTACTGCATAAAACCGGAACATTGATGTCATCCACCCTACTTCATGGGCTTGACATGTGAATGTGACAGCACTACCAATGTCTTGGTCACCACATGTGGCTGATGCATCAAGGTGTATGCACTAGCCAATCGCTTTTCTAGGATAATGTCGCGGCAATTTTTTGAGACCATGCACTGCGTCATAATTCTTCGAGCACTACACAACTATTATTGATATGCTTGCTAATGGATTTTTCTAGGTGGTCGGTGGGATCTGTTCTGTTTTTGACGTCATGGGCAGTCCTTATGGGACCATTAACTTATACTCGACACCTTCTTTCCGGGCCGCGTCTCCCATTCACTGCAGCCTACTTTGGATCTATTGCGCTGACATTATACTTTGCTGTTGGGGTGCGTATGATAATTCTTTCTTCTATCTCTTCTTTTTCAGATTGCTCAAATTCCTTGCTACGACCACGTGGGTTGTACCACATCAGCTGTGCTCGTCGTGCCATGAATTTGACCCGGGACCACCTGACTCCGCCCTTCGCCCTAGCATTTCCAATCCACCCTCCCAACCGCCATTCCATATTCCAGACTCGTCTTGCTGCATCCAATTTCTAATCCTCCCCTTTCCTTGTCTTATTCGTTTGACTATCCTACGTTGTGTATTGGATACTGACAGTCTCCCTCCTCGCAGCTCCATCAGAGTCTTCTCACCTTGATCGCTGCCATCTTCCAACTTGTCGCCCTCCTCTGGTACTTGGTCAGCTATTTCCCAATGGGCAGCACCGGCCTGCAATTCATGGGCCGATTTGGCGTGCAACGCGTCACTGCCTGGGTGAGTGGTTGAGTCCGAAATACTGCATTCTAACAACTACTCATACTTGTTCTTCATCCTCACTTGCGTCATTTCGAGAATTGATTTGTGTACTATATCCTCTAGCTGTAAACGTATATAACATTGTTAATAGACGTTCTCCCTTTTCTCGATCCTCGTGCAAACGAGTGGCTGGTTGATGTAATAATACGGACTAAAGCGTTGCACCAGGTGTCCTTAGGTTAATGCTACGTAGTAAACTTATTATCATAAATCGTTGAATGGGCCATCAACCCGGCTTACACCATGCCACATTCCATAGCGACTCCTTTTCTTCACTTAAAACATTCCTTTTGGATAGCCCCTATCTACCCCTCATCATGACCGGTACAATTGACCCCTCCAATACCTTCACTCCCGGAATCTCGGCCTCCCACAATCCAGTATCCGACCCCGTCCCATCCTCTAACCATTGCTGAAGCATGTCGTTGCTTTGCTTTGGTTTGATTTCCGGTCTTGCCGTGCCGACAGTGATATGTGGTACGGCGTTGACACAGGGCCAAGATTGCGCGTCCCGTCCGTCTTCCGCGTCCACCGGTAAAAGGCGTACGACAAAGGCCATGATCTGGTCGTTCCAGATCAGCCGCTCGACGCGGACTCGAGCCTCGGCCAAGTTAGGCGTGGTTGTGGGATCGCCGGGGTCGCGTTCGTTCATGCGTTGGATGTAGAGGTCTGTGTATTGCTTCCAGACATCGGGGTGCTGTTGGTTGAGGGAACGGTGCATTAGTGTGACGTGGAATCCGGGTTGGATGCGTCGGGCGTTGATGAGGTGGTTGTATAGTTTGGCACGTTCGGGTGGGCCGCCTTTGGGAAATATTGAGGAGAGGAGCTCCTGGATTGCGGTACCTCGAACGGTGATTCCGATGTATTCGATGTTCTTGACTAGGATAGTTGGATCTTGGATATGGAATCTAGTGTTGATGCCTTTGTCTTTGTTTTTCTTGTCTTGTTTTTCGTTCTTCTTGTAGCCCCAGCTGAGATCTTTGTCGACGTGGTATTCGTTGAGCGCGGCTTCAATGGCTCCGTCGAGTTCTTCGCCACTGGGTAATCGCTCGATAAGTCCTGGGTAGAGAGCGTGTAGACGGGTGACGACTTTTTCTAGGTTTTCACGAGAAGATGCTCCAACATCCAAGTCGATGACTTCGTCGAAGTGCGTATCAGGATCTCGATCTCTATCGATTGCCTCGAATCGATTCACAAAGCCCTCCATGATTCCAATAATCGTCTTTGTGTCTTGGGTTCCAGCACGAATAGTCTGATGGTTGTCACCCCGTGATAGCACGCGCTCTCTCGTAACCCGCCGAATGTCATCTAACAGGAAACCCTTTGGTTCGTGGACGTATTGGAGTGCTACATATTTGGCATCCGAGAAAACGGCCGTTACGTCCTCTATTAACTGCTGTCTTTCACGTTTCAAGTGATTGTTGCGGTCTGCAATGACGGCTGGATTCAGGGCAAGCGCATTCGTAACATCGAGTGCAAACTGCCTTGGTTTGTTCTTCTGTTTCGCCAGATTGTCGTTCTGGACATGACCCCAGCCGAAAAGCTTTACCAGTGCGACAGCAAGAGTGGTTTTACCGCATCCGATAGATGCAACAGGGACAAGAACGACGTTTCGTGAAGTCTCTTCTTTTGCGTCCATTGCAATAATCTCTGACCCTTTTAAGCCTCTCTCTTTCAAGAACCCGTCTCGCATGGCGATAATACCATGGTTACTATTATAGAGTCTAGCGAGTTTAGGATCCTTTGCTAACTGCCGCCGAGCGTAGAGTAGATACTCTTCTGTGATTTTCTTGTGTTTGCGGATATGGGGTAGTTTTCCTGCAATGACTGCCTTTGTTACCTCACGCCACTGCCGATACATCAAATACGGTTCCTCGAATTTGTATTTGAAAAACCAATCTCTGTATGGGCCGGACGAGCCTTCTCTTATTTGGCATCGAACAACGAAGCCTTCTGTATCTCGTCCATTCCATGATCCTGTTTCAGCGCATTTGTCCAAGAAATCTTTAACTGCTTTGATGTCGTCCATGACGATGAACTGGGCTTTCTTGAAACCCCATTTGTCTGCAAATTGATGAACCTCTGAGCTCGGCAGAGTTGCAAATTCTGGGACGTTGAAGTTAATTCCATGGAGATATATTCCTGCTGCCTCTTCGTCGTATGCAAGAACATGTTCCTCGAACTCATCATCACACAGTTCACCGATAGCAGTGGCGTTCAAGCGTCTCAGCTCAATAGCCAGTTCTTGCACAGTCTTTCCAACTTTGCGGAGATGTGTCTCAACCCATCGCTCGCCAGCCTGTGCATGGCTCAATGGAGTGTCATCACGCTTGCCCGTCGAATGTTTGCTGCACACTAAGAGGGTACCATCTTCCAAACCAGAAAGAAACAAAATACATCCATTTTCCTTCACGCTCAGCTCGTAAGGACCGCGAGTACTGCTTTCAATACTTTCCCATTTAGTATTCCTCACTTCATCGACATTGAAGAACTTGTCGTAGCCTCGCGTGCAAATCTCATGACGCCCTTCTTTCAACCTCGTTGTAAACAAACCACGCGCATATGTAGGCAGGTCGTCTCTCTTATAGTCCCAGTCCATGAACTTCCAGGAATCAACACGGATGTTGTCCGAGCCGGCTACAGCGAAGGTTGACTTTTTGCAGGTAAAAGTCTTTTTGCCCTTGCCCTTCTTAGAGGCAGCCTCTAAGCTCTGCACGAGCTGGCCAACCTGATGGGGATCCTGTTCCACCATCGTGGGAGTATAATTGGCTTGTAAAGCTGAGTTCAGTAATGAGATGTGGTCGTAGGAAGAAGTGGTTAATTCGTAAAAAGCGGGGAGTGAAAAATGCTATTTTGGAGGGCTCAACCAGTGACAAGCGACGGCACAGGCATTTATAAGGCTGCGACCACCCCTTTGTTGATGTCGATTGTTGGCAGTTGTGGCAGTCCGTGTGTCGCAAGGTGCACTGAGTCACCGAGATGAATCACAATGAGTCGGCTTGCGCTGATGTTTCTGGGCAAGAGCCTTCCTCTTTTGGATGCCGCGGGGCAAGTGACGGGAAGCCGCGAGGCGGAGCTTCACTGCCTCAGAAAATTATCTTCTCTAGCCTCCACTGTCCCTTCTCCAGCCACAAGTTCCAGCAGCCTCCTGCTTTTCTGCCTTGTCTCTTGTATTCACAGCTCATAATACTAGCAACCACTCATAGCGATGAGTCATCCGAACCTCTACATTCTTGCGGCTGACAACCCGTCGGCGGTTCTCAGCGCCCTACAGTCGGATTCTTCCCAAGCGTCATGTCAGGACGAACATGGTTATTCGCTACTCCATGCCGCCGCATCTTACGGACATATCGATCTTCTCCGAGCGCTTGTACAAGAGCATCATGTCAATCCAAACCTAACCGACGAAGACGGCGAGACCTGTTTGTTTGTGTCGGAGACCTTGGAGATTGCCAAATGCCTCGTGGAAGAGCTTGGCGTTGACCCGAAACACGCCAATGACGAGGGTCTGACAGCCCAAGAGACAATAGAGAGCGATGGGTCGTTCCCGGAAATCGTCAGTTATCTCGGACAGATTACTGGGGGCAGTACTTCTGAGGTCGCCCAAGCCCTGCGAGATGTCCATGCCCCGCCTCCTCTTCCCCCGAATGTTAGCGTCAATGTAGGCACAATGACAGAGCAAGAGGTCGATGGAGAAGCCGGGGAGGTCGATTCTGAGTTTCGCAGGCGCATCGCTGAGTTGGCAGCCAGAGAAGACTTCCATAGCGAGGCAGGCCAGAATCAGTTACGGGCGTTGGTAACAGATGCGATCAGAGGCGTCGGCGCAGAGACTCAGAACAGAGACGTTCGGCAAAGAACAGAATGAGCTTCAAGGCAATAATATACATCACCATTGCGACATATATTGCTGAACTTCCTCTGGTTGCTGGAGCTGACTGCTGTATGGACAAAACAAGCAACGAGCCAATGCCCACTCTCGATATCCATATGTCGGACGACTATCGAGTCTCTGGATAGAGAACTTTGGTAGAATGCCTAGGGCGAATTTTGCAATTCCCAAGAAGGCACGGCTGAAGAATTAGAAGAAAGATCACTGAGCCTGATCAGTGAACTTGTCGATATCATTACGATATAATACTATATATGTACATAAATTGTTGTGGCTCGGCGGCCGGCGGTGGCGGTAGCTGTGCAGGAAGCTCCCCAGCCCAGGCAAATACCCCACACCATAGTTTACTCCTTCATCATCTCACATCTCGTGCTGCTGGCAAGCACCAGGTGTCCTAAATTCCAATATGGCCTCGCATTCTTATTCACCACGATCCTCGGCCTACTGGCCTGCGTCTTCAGTACATGCTAGTCCCATGGTAGACCCCGAAACCCCTCCACCGCCTCCCCCAAAGCCGACGAGTCACGAAGCAAGTCGACACGGCACTCCCCTCGCAGGCGCTGCAGGACTTCGATCGCCAGGGCAATCGCAAGATGATCAAGGGAAATACATACCCACTGAATCAGGGAACTCTACACAACATTTCACCTCTGTGCAGTCTGACCTAGTCGAGCCCCCGCGTATCGAAGATGAATGGCTGCCGGACATTGTGAAGGACAAATCGTATGTGAATATATCCCCGCTCTACATTAGAAGAAAAGACCGGAAAAACAATTATTGACAAAATAACTGTGTTTTTTTTATAATTTGAAGAACTGTTGAACTACAAGAAATCCTATCAAACCCCACTCTCCTTTCCTCCCTGTCGACACTGCACGAGTCCTACCCAGCGTCCCAACTATATCTCCAAGCGCACCTGGAGTCCAACCAAGCGCTCGCGCAACACGTGCTCGATCTGGAATCCCGTGTCTCCGGGCTCCGTTCATCAACCGAGTCGCTCCTCCTCAACCACCAGTCCCTGGAGGTGTCATGGCGCAAGAAACAGTCTGAAATGGACGGCGCGTTGGCGCCCTGGTCGCCTAAAGCGCTCTACCAGCGTCTCGCCGCTGCTGTCGCGGAGCAGGAGGCGATATGTCACGCGGTGGAGGAGAGTTTCCTTGAAGGTGATCATCAGCACGGTCGAGCGACTGATAAAGAAGTGACGGACTGGGTACGGAGGATCCGGACTGAAGGGTCGAAGTTGGAGGCTAGAAAAGAAGCGAGGGCGAGATGGGATGAAGGGAGGGTTGGCGGTTGGCGATGAAAGATATTTTTTTTTTTCCTTGGGTTTATGCCTTCAATAACGAGTAGCGGGAGTTTGGGGGCTTTGTTTGGATTGCTATTTGTTTGGTTTTGATGCTGTGAAGGCTTTCTTCTGTATATATTAGAGTCTATAGCCCTGATCATCGATATGTAGGATCATTGATATCGATTAATAAATTTAAGCCGACGATATTTCAATGTGTCCTCTGATACACCGTGAAACTATATTCTCCAGTAAACCGCCTCCATCCATATTTGAAACGTAAATAAGGCATTTTTATGGTCCTATCTTATTCTAAATAATGACCTCATGAGTCTATGCTACTCAAAAACGGTGTACATCACTACCGATAAACTAGTTTTCCTTGCTATTGCAGGCACATCTACAGGTACATATGTACACGTATTCTAGAACAACAAAGTAGAAGAGCCGAAGCGTTGCCAAGGTATATGTTATTACACAGCCAAAACCACATAGTAGTACTAGTAGTAGTTGATAAAAGCCAGATAAACTGAACGCCCCCAGGATCAAAATTCATATAGTCGAATGAAAATGATCTCCCATGCCATGCAGAACATAAATTTGTTGTAGGAGTCAACGAAGAGCTCCTATTCATACCTAGGTATTGAATCTCCGGATCCCTGCACACATACAAACACATATATAACGATATAATGAGCAAAATCCGCCCCCGCCTATTCAACGCCTGGTCCGATTCTGTAAAGCCATCTGTAAAACTGTCTGTAAACCCCGCTATATAGGATTTGTCTACTTTCATCTCTCCATAGCTTCGCCTTCTGCTACTTCTCCGTCAACAACACCGAGTAACTTGGCGTAAGGGACAGTGACACGTTGAAGATCTCGATGTTTGCCTGTACATTATTAGCAAGGGTTGTTAGTATAATGGGAAAGTGAGTAGAGACGTACCGAGAGCAACAATGACCTCTTTGAGAAGCACATCGCGTGGCCATCCACAAAGACTATCTAAATTCTCCGACCAGTTCCGACCCTCCTTCTCGTTCTGCGAAAGTCGTTGCGGGATATCGTCTTCATCCTCGAAGATGCCCCCTACGAGAGCTTTCAAGAGCTCCTCTACTTTGCTGCGTAGGCCTTCCGCTCCAATGCGTTTCGCGTACATAGACAGATACAGCCGGAATTCCTCTTTAGCGCCCAATGAAAGAGCAGCTGCCATGCGGTTTTCAAGATGGGCGATTGAGACACTCGACTCAAAGCTCTCGTACCCTTCTCGCGAGAGCAAGACCTTGATAAGACGCTGGAGGAAATAGGCGCGTCCACGAAGCAAGGTTTCGCTGGTTGTGCTTCGTTCCAAGAATGGAATGATACCGGCCGAAATCTTGGTCTTGGAGTCATCCCCATTCTGGTTGCTGAGGGATTGCAAATTGCCAACAGAGGCATCAGTTGTGTTCCAATATTGACTGCCCACGGCCCACCAGGCTTCTGAAACTCGTTGCCATGTGTACATAGACGAGGAATAGATGTAGCCTTCGCCGTTAGATAGAGCTACTACTATGCGGCCCTCGGAGTTGATTCGAGCGCCTGTTATGGCTGGTGCGAGAATGGCTTGAGCTGTTTGGGCATGGAGAGCAGCGTCCAAAACGGGTTGAAGAGAAACAGGAGGGTGGGGAGAGGAGAGTGACTTGACGTTCCAGACATAACACATGCCAACGGCGGTGATACATAATAGCCACGGTCCATGGCTTTCAAGCATAACTGGTTGTGCCTCGAGAACAAGTGCGCTGACAAGACGACGCCCTGCGGGTGTCCAGATATAGATTGACCCGTCCTCGCAGGCAACAGACCACATTCCAGTGTTGCCAGTAGCAAGCAAAACTGATCTAGGGAGAAAATCTTGCCACAAAGGTTGATCAGAACGCATCAATGTGATTCGCACCGGCTCTCGATCCGTAGCTCGACCGGTGACTGTAGTTGGTGGTGGATTGCGTGCTTCGAATACAATATCCACTCGAGATTGCTTCGAATCACCTGTTGGTTCGGTCGGATTGCCATTCCTATCTAAAGCCTGCAATATATGACTGCGGATTTTAGGCACTGCCAATCGTAATTGGCTAATCGACATGCAGGGATTCGTTACTGCGGGACGAATGAATTCCGGTGTAGTTTGTTGTCCTGCAACCGGTGGTAGCGTTGGAGCAGGCAGTAATCCATCTAGTGTGTTGGAGAGAATTGGGGTTGCGCCATTCTGACTTGTCAACGCAATCCGCTTCTCTATTTGATTGTCCTCATCCCCTTCAATCTGGGCTAATTTTCGTTTGTTCCCGAAAAGCAGCGCCGATAGCCCCCCCTTTGGTAGCCCATCAAAGGGCTTAGACAAGTCAAGAACAGACTGAGGCGTATCAGTTCCGGCTTGGGCGACAGCGGCAGACGCCATAAGCCTAGCCTGTGGGAGCGATGACTCGGAGGCGCCGGCGCCAGAAACGAGAAGAGGAGCAATCCTTTTCTTGCCCTCTTTTGTATATGTCGGTCGCTGCTTCAATCGCTCTAATTTTGCTTGATATGCATCCGGCTTTTCCTTAGCTTTGTCCGCGCTCTTCTCAGGCTCAGGGGCTGTCCCGTTCGTCTGTGGCTTTTGTTTTTCGGAAGCACTGGTTGATGTACCGTTTGTGAGGGTCGTTGGTGCTGCAGGGGTAGTAGAGGTGGCAGCAGCAGCAGCAGTGGTTCCATTGACCGTGGTATCCGTCGAAGCATGGTCATCACCCATCAAGGCGCCCATTCTCCCTTCAACACCTTTGATCTCTCCAGCTTTGCTCTTCTCTTCTAATAGTAAACCATCCGTAGTCTCTGCAATACCAGCTCCCCTCCTATTTGTACCAAACTTTGTCAAGGATCTTTCATTCTCTTCCAAGGACATTGGGTATCCAAGTTCTGCATCTTGAAATCGAACAGCAAGAATGGTCCCATCTAAGGCCGTAGCAAACAAGCATTTACCATCAGGAGTCCATGCCAAATCGGAGAGCGATTTTGCAGAAATGTCTTGCGCAACGACAATGGGGCGCGGGTTGCTTGTAATCCATACACTGAGTGACTTGTCACCTCCAGCACAAGCAATGACGGTAACCAGATTGTGATGTTCGCCGCCGGCCTTTGTTATAGGTTGCATAGAGTACAATCTTGGTGAGAAGGCGCAGACCTCTACAGGGGCTTCGTGTCCGATCAGGTTGATATCACCATCCCACGAGCCGCGGTTGAGTATAGCCACCGAACTCACTGGGCCATTCACCGCGTTTGCAGCTGCAATATGTAAACCGTCAGGAGACCATGAGCAGCGTCGAAAGTAAGCCGTCAATGGCGAACTTTGGAATGGTCTGACAATATTTGTTTCCAGGACGAAGTTATTCAATTGGTCGTGCGCCGTCGAGTTTGGTGCTGGGGAGGTAAAGCGGAAAATCTTCACGGTCCGGTCATCGCTTGCGGTAGCAAAATACTTGTTTGCGGGATCAAACGTAATGCCTTTGACATGACTTTGATGTACAGACAAGGTCTTCAACTTCTCGAATGTGTGCCCGGACCACACGACGACTTTGGAATCTAGTCCGACAGAGACCAAAATAGACGAATCGTATGACCAGCCCAGGTCTTGCACATCATTGTCATGGCCAATTAACCTTCTGATCGTTCGCCAATTCTCAACCGGAGGAGCTTCATCTGTGCCTAATTGAACAATATTAGCTTGTGAACCAACACAACCAATTGCGCAAGCCAGTAGATATAGAGTGCGAGGAATGTACCAAATGTAGAAGCATGAGACGGAGGATTCGCATCAAGCGAATACACACAAACTATCTTATCGTCTGCCCCGGACGCAAGATATTTTCCATTTGGTGAGAACCGCACTGTG
This sequence comes from Talaromyces proteolyticus, assembly GCF_021365285.1. Taxonomy (NCBI): domain Eukaryota; kingdom Fungi; phylum Ascomycota; class Eurotiomycetes; order Eurotiales; family Trichocomaceae; genus Talaromyces; species Talaromyces proteolyticus. The sequence goes on along the minus strand of NW_025764286.1, from coordinate 1,929,207 downwards.
TGAATGGTACCGGAATGGTTGCTCATGGAAGCCAACTGCTTGGGCTTATCGGCATAAGCAGGGTCTGCTGCGTTATATATAGCCTCGGTCGACCATATGCGTACGTATCCATCTATATCACCGTCAGCTAGCTGTCGCGTATTGCCCGGTCGCGCTCGTCGGTCTATAATCGAGGGTCGGGGGTGTATCTACTGACCTCCGGCGGCAGTCACCAATCGTTTTCCATCAGGCGATACATCGCAGCTGTAAACTTCAAAGTCTTTGCGTTCGCCTGTTGTAGATGGGACAATGGTCAGCCAAGGACACAGCGCCACGAACATGTACATCCGGTCGACATGCAAGACCAGCATCATCAGCGACATACCTCCATGCGTCAGCCACACGGGCTTTATAATATGCATCGCGACGGTTCGCCGGGAGCGGAGAGGTTTGGAGGTCTAAATGCACCACTGCTTCGGGATGGTTTGGCAGCACTTTGCACGCTGTATAGCGATGAGTAGGGTGTCGACGAGATCTCTCTACAGGACTGCGAATCGAGCATCGCAGCTCCCTGCGAGAGTCTATAATCAATCGGTCAGGAATGGGGGAGAAAAAGAGAAACGAGTGTAGAGGAGACGGTGTGTCGCAAGAGGGTTAGTTGTCGTTCGCGCCTAGTCGATATCGTGAGATGGAAACGGATGCAGTTGCGCGCGCTCTGCCCAAATGATGATTGATTGTCAAAAAGAAAGTCGCGATCTCCACGCCTCCTAAGCGCGGTTCTTGGCCCAAGCTTTTGTTGCCAGTTGGAGGCAGGTGCAAGGCGGTTGTGCGTGGCCAATCAGGAGCTCCAAACCAGATCCCGCTTACTTCATCGACTTTGATAGTTTTAGGTTAATATAGAATATTCCATCATAATGCTACACAATGTCATTTTCTGCTTTGCACCCTAATTACCTGCTATGTACATCTCTAATGTAGACAACCATCGTACACATCCATACAACCTCGAAAACCAGACGGCCGCAGCAAACCTCATACTCCGCACATGCCTAAGCGCACTTTTGGGTAGATGCTGAAAAAAGAGAGAGAAAAGGAGACTTAATGGCGACCAAAAGACCAAAGAGGGGAGTGTTGAGGTTACTCAAAAAGCGCTCGGTCGATATGTGTTGCGAGTGACTTCCAAAACATCGTGAACCAGACTACCTCTTCTGCCGTGCGGTCTGGTCAAAACTCTCTAGCACACTCTCAGCAACTTCGTTCTGCTTATTACCCTCTAGCTCGGTAGCCTCGTCGCTGCCCTCAAAGTACGTTTTCTCGGTGTTTTTACCGCGACCAGACCTGTGGGGTGAGTCTTCTGGCGCGGACACACCAAGTGCCTTGGCGGCCAGTGCCTTGGACTGGCCCTCCGTGACCTTACCGTAGACAGAGAGTGCACTTGCAATCATACCTCCAATATCCCCCACGTTTCCAGGGACCACGACCGCAGTGCCTTCCTTGGCAAGGTTGCCGAATGCCTCGACATATTTCTCGGCAATGTTAAGGCCGATAGCGTTCTGAGCATTCTCCTGATCGTCTCGAATAGCCTTTGCAACGGCTTCGATACCCTTTGCAGTAGCCTCTGCTCTCAACTGAATGGCCTGTGCCTCACCGGACGCTAGGTTGATCTGTTCAGCGCGTAGAGCTTCGGACGCAAGGATGACGGACTGTTTGCGACCCTCTGCAATATTAATCGCGCTCTGTCGCTGGCCCTCTGAGTCCAAGATTTCGGCACGTTTTGACCGTTCCGCTGTGACTTGACGGTGCATGGCGGCCACGACGCCTTCTGGGGCATGGATATCTCTGATTTCATATCGCAGACACACGACACCCCAGTCTTGTGCTGCTTCGTTGATGGCTTGCGTGATATTGGTATTGAGTGTGGCACGTTCCTTCAAAACATGATCTAGTGTAAGTTGACCGATTTCGGATCGCATGGTTGTTTGTGCTAGCTGCGAGATGGCGTATTCGGCATCCTCCACTCCATAACTAAATGAATATTAGCACATAAGCCAGAAAAATGCATACGTAAGGACCACAAACACACCTAGCTTTATACGCATCAAAGACTCTCGTGTACAAAACACCATCAAGCTCCAGGGTCACATTATCCGCGGTAATAGCATTCTGACTCGGAATCTCAATAGCAGCTTCCTTCAAACTCTTGACATAGGCAATACGGTCCAAAAACGGAATCAATATAGCCAGACCCGGTTCCAAAATACGATGGAACTTCCCCATGCGCTCGACAATCCATGCCGTCTGCTGGGGTACGAAGCGAATGACGGTATTTGCAGGAAGCGACGATCGTTGCGAAAAGTACGTTTGGGGGGAGCCACCACCGGCTGATTGGGAGGAACCGCTTGCAAAGTTCAGGAGAGAAGTTTCTGGTTGTGCGTGTGAGGAGGATGAGTTGCTTAGGGGTCTGCGTTGTGATAGCAAGTAATAGAATGATGGTGATGCTGCGGATGGGTGATAACGCCCTGTTCTGGCGAGGTGTTGGAAGGCACCATGATTGTTGCAGCTCCTAAGGAGTCTAGAAGCCGATCTGGAAGACAGCTCCATGCTGGCAACACAGAGGTATCACTTCAGTCGAAACAGGATTGGAAGAGATTGATGGAATTCCGGAGATGTTGGAAGCCCTTCTTACCTTGTGATCCTTACCCCGGCGGGCTTAGTCTTGGCATGACTCCGACGGAGAAACTTGCCGCCGAAATACTAATTCTTTCACATTTCTTTCACTAACTAATATTCTTTCAGGCGTATACTGTACTAATAATAAAGCGAAGCTCGTAAATGTTACACAAATGTTATATTAGTCAAGATCTTGTAAGGATAAATGCCTTGTTTTTGTTTTCCCAGTCACTACTACAAATGCAACCGTTTCCGAAGTCTTACAGGTCAGCTATGCGTCAAATACCAGAGAAAATATAGCAAAAGAAACATGAAATGCGAAACACCTCAAACTCATTCCACCTGGCCATTTCCATATTCAGGGAGAGTCAGAAAAGAATGGGTAAAAGAGAAGAATGGGTGAAAAAATGAAATAGCCCCGTAGTAGAGATTTCAAAGTAATAAGCATCCTTCTCACGTCTTACTTGTACCCCAAGATGCAACTTTGGGTAGTAAGACTTGAACAAGAATGAAAAAAAAAGATAATCATAACCCAGGAAGGGAGAGAATATAACACACAGTGTCTCATGCTATGCAAAACAAACCAGAACACACAAGTTGGTAAAGAATAAAAAAAGGTACAACATAGCAATAGTCACACTAGAAGAAAAATCTCGAAACCTTCCATGCAATAGCCTGTTGGCGCATGCTAGTCACAGTTCCGTTGAATTGATATTGATTTGAGAATTCTGAAAGGTAAATTGACAGCCGGCCCATTGTTTAACCAGATATATCCCCTTGATAGACTGGCGTTTTCAGGTATCGTTGTTACTGACTGGATGAAGAAGAGAAAAATTGCCGGGTGAGAAGCTGAATGTCTATGTTCTGCAAATCTCTTCGTCCACGAAAAGACGCCCGGCGGTTGGTAAAAAAAAGAGCAATTCAAAGAAATTCAAGAGTCCGACGCCAGCGTATGGAAGATTTTTAAGAGAAAAATGTATGCAGATGAAGGTCAATGTAAAAACCGGCACCGTCATTGAACTTTTTTACGCGTAATTGCAGCGTAGTCGAAACAACATAAAGGGATGAGATAAAAAAAAAGGACTAAAATCGAGAATTCGCTCAAATGATGAGACCCCTTAAGTCCTGATCTTCTCGAGTTGCCACATAGCATGCTCGAAACACATAACATATGCTGAGTCTCGAAAGTTTTCCTGTGCTGATCAAAATGTGACTCGCTGTGGGACTCCATTAGGCGACATGCAACAAATAATACGAGCTGTCTCGCTTGACAGTACGATTCTCGTGATGGTAATGGAAATTGTGCACCATCCCTTTTTGAGGTCAAATGTCCAGGGCAACTTCAAGTCACGGCTCACGGACGGTATGACCGCTTCGACGTAAAAACTATAGCCAGAAAAACGACGTATAGATGCCGGGTACAGGTCAATGATCATGTCAGATATCGCATGTCGAACGCCTGTTTCCGAGTAACATTATAAAATTCGTAAAAAAATTTGCTAATAGCACGCAAAGTTGTCAAACCCGAATTGCAGATGCTTAATCTCTTGTGGGTTAAAATCACCACCAGACGACAATAATATCATTGAACTTCTAAAAGTTTCTTCCTCAGCCTTTAATAGCACATAGCCATTGAAAGGCGGAGAAACGATGCCCAATAACACTCGAAAAACTTGGAGATCATTCGGGCGAAGAGTTGTTTATCAGTCATTTACGCTGTCCGCTGTTTAGTAGTGTTAGCTAAATATCACCATATATACCAGGTAAAAATATTGGGACAACCTCGTGAGCTGACTTACATTTGAAATGTCGCTCTGGGCCACACCTGGTGCGAACGGCCTGAATTCTGGTGCTGCCAAAGACAATGTTGTGCGTGAAGAGGCGTAATCGTGGTTACCGTTGAGCATTCCATTTGGGGGAGTACCGTGATGAGCAAAGCCATTCGTCAATGGTGCAGCGACATTGCCCATCTGTCGGTCGACGTCTGGAGGATAAAACTGGGCTGGTAAGATTCCATCGTTTTGGGCTGACTGGTCACGCTGATCAACAGGAAGGATCCATTGTTGCCAGTTTTCCCTTGGACGCAGGCGATCTTCACCATCCTCGCCAAATAGGTGTTCAACAGTTTTCAGTTGACGAGAAGCGTGACGAAGTAATTCGTAGTCTTCAGTGAGAGATTTAATCCTCGAGAAACTAGCAATGAATCCCAAGCGAACAAAGCCTTGCGAGTCCATGTGCTTGCGCAGATACAAATCTTTGACGAGGTTGTCCAGAGAAAAGTAATATTCCCTGCATGTGTTAGTTTATAATCCAAACTGAGAATAATAAGTACGTACAGTTGCATCTGAATCAACGGTATTAAGCCAAATGGCTCCATATATGGCTGGTAAGGCATCGCGGACATTGGACCCGGAGGCACAGATTGGTAGCCATTGTACACTGTGTTTATTTCAGGCAAAGGATAAGAACCGTATAGCCCGGCAGAGTTCGGTAATGAAGGTGATCGTAGTGGCATACGATGGGTTGCATGCTGGGTCAGAGTACCATTCTGGAAGTTTTGCTGCTGTGGACGTTGGCGCTCATTGACTCCGAACGACTTACCCGAAGAGAACTGGTGCTGTGGGTTTTGATAATGCTGATTTTGAGATCCTGAGCCATATGAATGACCTCCTCGGCCGCGATATCCGCCACGTCCTCGTTCAGGGCGCGACTCACCACGCTCCTTTGGATGTTGCTCACGGTCTCGTTGAAAGTCGCCCTTTTCACGATTATATTCACGGTGTTCTCGTTCGCGAGGGACGAATCCGTTGGCATCACGAGGGCCGTCGCCAGATCTCAAGGGACCATCAAAGCGACGCTCATTGGTAGACGCGTGACGACTGAGTTGACCCTCAGATGATTGATTACCCGGTCGAGAGTTTTGAGCGGGAGTGAACTCCGGTGCCTTAACCAGTCGACTTTCACGAGTTTTTGAAGCGACATCTGCGGTAGAGCTGGAAGCACCGTTTGGTACGGCGTGAGCTTCCTCAGAAGCCTTTGGTCGAGGGTCTGTGCGTGGACGATCAACGGTCTGTTGAGCACGCTTTTGGTCTGGTTGTGCATTACGCTCCGTGCTGGCCGGTTTCTTCCCCTGAACAGACAGCGAGTTAGCTCGTCCGAGATTCGACTCGTTACGACCGCGTTCTGTTACGTTGGCTTGTTTGGCCGTTGCTTGGTTTGCCTGGGCTGTCGTCGACTTAGCCTCAGCTGGGGCATTGTTGTTTGAGCTATGTGCACCACCACGTCCACCTTCTCGTCCACCACGCGAAGGTCGGCCGCCTCGGCGAGCCCCAGAAGGCAGAGGCGTATTGAAAACTGCAGTCGGGACATAATGCACAGGAGTCCATCTCTCCTTACCACGGATCGATGGGCTCTTTTCAATCTTGTCGGATTTATCCCCTTTCTCCTGTGCCTTGCGCTTCTCTTCGCCAAGGGCTGTCTGAGGAGTGGGCCATGCAGTTGCGTCAGCGACGGGTGGGAGTGAAGCGCTGGCAGCCTCGTCATTTGGGCGCGTGTTACGGTTACCCGGCTTCTTGGATCCTAGAAAGAGAAGGTATGTTTAGTGGGTAGCCTTTGGGCTATTATCGTTATAAAAGGGGACATACCATCTTCCTTTGGTTTGCCAGTCTCAGTTCGCTTGCGGTCTTTTCCCACGGAGCTTGAAACCTCGGCTTGGCCTTCACTACCCGCCTTTTTCTTGTTTGCAGATCTAGCAGATTCAGAGTAGTCTCCATTTGCTTGCGGAGCTGGCTTTGTGGCAGTCTGTTTAGCTGCTCCAGAAGCAGGCTTTACCACGGCAGCAGTAGCCTTGGCCTTCGCTTCCTGTGCCTCCTTTCGTTGCTGCCATATGTTGACTATGGGAATCGGGGCTGCTTTGAGCTCTTTCTCAGGAACACCTTTCTCGGATTTCGCAGATTCATCCTTATTCTCGCTAACACTACCAGCCTTGGTCACCGAAGTCGATGTTTGTGATTGTCTATCCCAAGTAGAATCGGAGGTTCCATTCGGAATGGCGGGAATATCATCGTCTTTCGCTAACGTTGATGTTGACGCAGTTCCGATACTAGGGGACGAAGTGCCCGAAACGGCATTCTTGGACGAGCCAGTGGTGGCCGATTTGGACTCTGGGTCGACAGTAGATTCGAGTTTCTCGGCATCTCTGGGAGTCTCTGTTGGCGTCGTATTTGAAGTCTGTCCCAACACGAGGCTCTTATTCGATTCAGTATCTTGTGACGACGCAGCGCCCGATTCTGTGGATGGTTTCGCAGTCTGTTGAGAGACAGCTGGTGTAGACAACCCTTTCGCTGCCTGTGCGTAGGAAAAAGTAGGCATTTCTGTCTTGCTCGCGGTGGCGGCCATAGTGACAAAAAAAATTCTGAAGCAGGAATACAAACTGTCTGCGACACGCAGTGGGTGCACTGGCAGACAGCGGACTCTTCTCCACCAAGCTACCAGCACCACCTGACAATTCAGTTGATCAGAATTTTTTCGTAAGAATTTTTTTTTTTTTTCTTTCACTCTTGTCTTTCCGATCAGCGTAACCAAAGATCTGGCTTGAGCCCGGGTAATCAGAGTAAGGAGCAAATGACGATGTCTCTGTGGACGAAGAGTCGAACAGGTTTCAAACAACACGGACAGAGCAGGAACTAAGATCCGGGTCGCATCTGCCTGCACTTAGGGTAGCACGAGCTTGGATGGAACGAACTGAGGTGGACTCGCGAGACGCTTGCGTTACGACGAGACAGGGCGGGAGATGATGGTAGACTGAAAAGAGAATGAGGGTTAGCATCGAATGATGAATCACGGTAGCAGGAGCAAGCCGATGGAGCTACCGATGGCAATGCCGAGATAACCGTTCTGCTTCGAGCAGAGGGAGGGGCTGGCTGCTGGGGGATACACAGGAGGAGAAGCTAGGTGATGAACGAATTCTTCAGATGCCAAGAATGCAGTGGTTGAAAACGACGGCGAGGATATGTATGTGTTTGTTTGGTTGGTGCTGCGAGGGTACCTTTTTTTTGTCTTACGTTTTTGTCCCCCTTGAGAAGCGACGGACCGAACGCGATTGCACTCGGCAACGAAAAGGTAGGTCAAAGAAAACGGTAGACGTCAAGCCTAGGAAGGTCGGCGACAGATCGAGACGCGAAAGCTGTGGGCGAGAAGGACAGCGTGCGACGAGAGCTGACAGACCCCAACGCGGTAGGAGGTGGTGTGCGGGAATTATAGGGAACAGCGAAATTTGGGGTGGGCAGAAAACCAACTAGACTGACAAACGGCCAGAGCGAGTGAAAGCACCACGCACTAGACACGAGGAGTGGCAAACGCAGTCCCAGAGTCCAGCAAAGACGACCTGCTGCAGAGGGAAAGGGGAGGGCGAGGAAGAGAGAGTGGGTGAGAGTGGTGAGTGAGTGAGGAAGAGTTGGAGAGCGAGAAACGGGAAAGGAATAATTAGTTAATGTGAGGAGCAGTGAGGATTGTGGAATCTCGGCCTATGCGGCAGGTGAATGCTAGCCTACTGGCCTCAGGCAAAAAAAAAGTCTTTTAGTTTCCGCTGGACTAGTTCATTAATTAATTGGAACATTGAATAATATTATTTGTTCGTTTTTTTTTCTTCTTTTTTTGATCTTCTGCTGCCGAACGCCCGCGCTGTTACTAACAGATATGTTTCGAATATAGTAATAAAAATCTTAATATTCTACACTTTACACTCTTGTGCGCGAGGGCGAGGTAGCATTTGGCCCTCTCATACCGTTTGTCTATGGAATATTCTAATATTATTGTTTGGTGGGGCTTGCCTGTGCCCTAGTTTGCACTTTGCAGTCGGCCCAGAGGAAGACGTCCGCTGGTGCCTGAGGTAATAATGATTTATTATTAAAGACGTTTTCGTATAACATACTGCTTTTCTGTGATGCCACGGCTGGTGGTCACTGTACATACTATTACAAATGCAGCAACTGGGAACTACCCTCAACCACAACCACTCCCATTCTTAAATATCCGAAGAATCATGTATAACCCATAATCATGACCTATACATACGTATAAAGCCGAGCCAAACCGAGCCACCGAGCCAGTGAACCCCTCCTTGACAACTACCATGCAGGCAACCCCGCCATGCCATGGACAATTAATATCGCAGCATTCTTATGTCTGTATGTAGGTATTATTAAAAAATCGGCCCAGATCGAACATGGGCAGGTCCAATAATACTGACCTGCAAATAGCCGCCAAAGCCTGGAACTACAATATAACAACATTGATGGATTGATCTGGTGTAAAGGGTAAAGGATCAGCCAACGTTAAATGGCTGCACCAATTGGGCCAGCTGCATGTCATTGAGAGGAGTAAATCGCGCGTGTGACAAATCTTCAGGGAATTATTATTAGCTCTGGCTCAACGTTTCTGTTCTCTCCGCCTCGGCTCGGATCTGCGCGCTAGCCGTACTATTACAGCCTCAAAGATTCATGGCCTAGCGAAATTTGTTAATTGGTACTGCTCGTTTAGGTTTGAATAATGAGCAATAGTATTATTATCACAAGATATGTAGCTGTCAGCGAGCTACACGAGTCAGCAACTACAATAGTATATTAATATTAAACAAACCAACTGAAACGTGGATAGGACTATGAGCCGAGCCAGCTACGACACTGCACCGTGCGCGATGCTCCCTCAAACGGCCATATCCGTCAAATCAGATTCAAGGCCGGTCTTCGCCCCATTGAGCCAATCCAGTACATTGTTTGTTTATGTAGAGACAGATTATTTCATCGTGACGCCTCGACCCTTTTCGTCACTCCCCGGAGTGGACTGGATATCAGTAAATCAACTACGTAGGTAGATCACCAATGGCGCACTGCCACCAGCACTTGTTCTCGTGGATCCAGCTCCTGTCCGACTAACTGACCACCCACTCCCCAGCGCTGTAGAAGCTGCCATACGACCTTGCGCCGCATGCCTTCGCGGACCGCGATTTTCTCGAGCGCGTCCATCCCGTTGAAGTACTTGACATATCTAGGCCAATGCGTTTTCAACGAGTCCGTCGCCGCAGAATCGTCACCGTCGGCGGAAACAGTCGATGAATCGGGCTGGCTAGAGGCTGCTCGGTCCGGGAATCGAGACATGATCTCGTCCAACCACCGAGACTCAGTGGGAGAGGCGCGGTGTGGGAAAAGAATCAACGACGACATGCTGAGGTGTGAGTTGCGATCCATGTATGAGTTTGACAGTCGGTAGTGATCATCCGAATCCCGCCGGCCAGGAATTGGGGTAAGTGTGTCACTGATTTGGCTGTCCAAAGACGACGACGATGAACTTCCCCCGTCATCGTCGGAGCTAGCTGCATCGTCGTTGGTCGACGAGCCTGTAGACCGAGACATGTATTTTTCGACTTGTGCTTTCCGCTCTGCCCTGTCGACTGCGATCTTGATCTCGGGCGTCACCTTGACTCTCGCGAAACATCGCAGCTGCGTCACCCACCCGCCCCGCAGGAGCCACGCAAGGATAGCAAAGTATGTTTCCTTGTGGTCCTTGCTCGGAATGAAACTGGCATACGACCGCGGTGTTCCACTGAGCGCCGAAAGCATCTTGGGCAGACTGGGAAGTGTAGGAAATGCTGCGGCGTAGGCCAACGTAGCACGTTTAAGCTGACTCAAATCACAGTTCGGTGAGACGATATAGGTATCTCGTTGATGTAGTGGTGGTATAGCTCGAGCACGCCTCCAATAAACCAAATGCTGAGCCAAATCATGGATCGTATCAAGAGGGATCCCGGAATGTGCTGAAATTTGAGCAAAGGATTTGTTGGGTTTAGAGGAGCGGATGTAATGTGTAAGCACCGGTGCCAGCTCGCTCCCCTTTAATGCTTCCAAGATGCTTGCTTCGCTCTCGAGAAGCAACAACGCAAAATGCTTGGCCAGCACCTGGTTTGGAGCCTCAAGCCCAGGGTCATGTTCGGCTGTAACGCTGTTGGCAGTCGTGAGCCACATGCCCGCTAACGAGGGATCGCTTGCAAGAGGCAATTCTGATATAGACGTAGTCGGAGGGATCTGGAAATCAGCCGTGCGTGACTTGAGTGATACAAAAGCAATATCCGATTTAGAAATCTTATCAAAAACCGAGTGAATAGCTGCTGCGAGCGATGATTTAGAGACAAGTTCCTCGTGAACACCTTCTGCAGAAACATCTAGCAACCAGACGATTAGCCTTGCACATTCATAACCATTGTTAAGCAGCGCTTACCTCTCTCGCGCGCCCTTTCCTTGATCTGCAGGATATGCTGCGCTTCCTTCCACACATAGTCCGATTGGTCTTGTTCGTATTTCAAAGCTTTGCTGAACTTCTTGGTGACATGCTCGTACATCTCTTTCAAATGCACGGAATACTCCAGCTGCGGAGGCGCCATAACAAACACAACATTGAACATCGTCATTGAATCCTTATCTGCCTCTGTCGTGCCTGGCTGATCTTGTCGATTGCATGCATCTCGTCGCTTCTCATCTCCATCATCATTAGAAGGATCTTCTTTTGTATCGTTTTCAGAGTCCTCCTCTGCCGACTCATCGTTCTCATCCTTGTTATTAGACTCGTGTTTTACCGAAACACTCTTTGGCTTCTTCTTTTTCCTCCTCCTCTTTTTCCGCCAATGGCCATCGTCGCGCACAAAGACAGGCCAGCCGACAAACGCCAGATCATTGATGCCCACCTCGAATCGTCTTTTATGCCATGTCCGCGACGGACTCAACAGCTTCTCCCATACATCTGACGGCAGCCCAAACACGGAGTCCCATGATGCGCGACTGTTCGCAACTGAGGCATTACCCCCTCTCCCAGTCGCCGTCAAATCAGGACTTTCCTCCACATCGGAGTTGGCGGTTTTCTTCCTTGTTTTCCCAGAGTTGAGGGACGGCGGACGCTGCGAGTCCCCGCCGACGGATGAGGTCGCGGTGGAAGCGTTGTCGTCGGTATTTGCGGTGTTCTGGCGCGGTCCCGGCGTGCCACCAAGCACGCTGGGCTCGTCGTCTTCGTCAGAGCTGGACTCGCTCTCTTCATCGGGGTCGGAGTCATTCGTGGCTTTGCCGCGACGAGAGCTGGGGCCGAGCAGCTTCTCAAGGTCTGGGTTGGCCGGGGTGTGAAAGACGTAACGAGGCCCCGCGCGTGATTGTACCACCAGGATAATGGCGACCAGCCACGGTTCGGGGGGCCGCGCTACGGAAGACATCAATAGAAGATGAATTAGGCGTCGCCGCGCTGGTCTTCATATTCGCGGCAGACGTGGGAGAACAAGAAAGATAAGCTACGGTCTGGCATCTAACTTACAGGCTCGGAAGCGCAAAGCTTCCCCACGTTTTGCCGTGCTAATCTCCAACCAATCGTTATTAATATTCACAGTGTAGTTAGATATTTTTGTTGTGTTTTAATATATGTTCATGTATTCCTTTCAGTAAATCAGATAATATTATACAGAAAATTTGGGATATTCAGAATAGAACGCCCTAAACTCCAGGAATGCCAGTATACAGTTAATTCCCTTGATCGAACAATCGCTACTTTTGGTCCTGCTTCGATATTGAATCACTAGACGCCGGTGTATTTCTCGTTGAAGAATTCTCTGAAAACTCCAACCCAAGATTCTTAAACTCATCAGGCGCCATGAGATTCCTAAACCCATGATTGAAGCATAAGCACATGCAAAATCGACCATCTTAATCCGAGTACAACACTTACTTATCCATTCGACAGCCCAAATATCCCTTGGCAAGTTTCCGGCATTGCTCATCGTTCACTCCTCGTTGCGACTTGAGACACTTTAAATAGTCCATAATGAGGTGCTTGCATTCGCCTGTTGTTCCAATCAGCTCTGTCATCAGGCAAAGTCGTGACATTTCAATGTTGAAGTGCGGCGAGATTTCGTACCATCGTGATCGAGAGGGAAACTACCACGTTCCGGTCTGGCCAGGTCAGCGTGGTTCATCTTTGTTAATGTTCTTGTGCGCAATGCTTGGGTTGGCTGGTTGAGTCGACACTTACGGCGTGGGTTTATAATTGACGGCAGCACCGCCGGGGGCTCCGAAACTCATGATTCTATAATGTAGATAGTGTGCCGATGATTCAATACACAATTCAAGGCTGTCTATGGTTGTGGTGGAGAGAAGTGGCGAGGCGAATAATTATATTCCGCATCAGAAAGAGCTCTGAGATTATCGGATACAAACAGAACAAACATTCTCAATCCACATGCAGTGGGAGCATCCTCAACCCAGACAGAGAACCAACGTCAACTTACTCAGGTCGAAAGTGGAACTCAGTGCTTCAGTCAAGAAGAACAGTGTTACTATCGATTAAATTGGCTAGATATTGGACGATGATGTGCCAATCGCTTTTGCGGTGCATCTATGATCTCTCTGGTATATATTTATTGTTAGTTAGACCTTTAAATGTTATATACATCTACTACTACTGGGTGCCATCTCAACAATCATGATTGAACATTGAATGTTCTCTATTTGAATCAATTGATTTCGAGAAATGACGTGGCGGAAATACCCCTCTCGTAGATTTCAACTGGTACCAACTGCTGCCCCACGTATTCTGCTTATGATAAATCTCTTGGAATCTACACCAACCTCGAAAACCGCCAGCGAACGTCTAATCCGAGAGTTGAGCTTTCAGGAATCTACCCAATATGCCGATGTGAGAATTCCCACAATATACGAATAAGCCCAATATATGTAACCACTAACAACCACCAGGAAACTCGAAGGAAGTTGCCAATGTGGCGGCGTAGAATTCGAATTACAGTCCAACACCCCCGTACCCTACCAGCTCTGCGCCTGTAGTATCTGCCGCAAAGTCTGTGGATACAACGGCAGCGTGAACCTCGGTGGAATCACAGACACACTCAAAATTAAGAAGGGGCAGGAATTGATCAAGTAAGTCGGGTAGATTTTCCTTGGAAGAAAAGGGCTGACAGCATTTCTGTTAATAACTAACGGATACACAGAAAATACAAAGCGATTAAAAACCGTGGGAAGCCGAACCAGGAGCAATGCTCGTCGGAGAGAAGTTTCTGCTCGAATTGTAGCACTATGTTGTGGCTGTGGGATCATCACTGGCCGGAATTGATTCATCCATTTGAGCCGGCTATTGATACCAAGTTGCCGGTTCCAGATGAGATGGTTTGTATCATGGAGAGCTCCAAACCGGCTCATGTCCGTTGGCCTGAAGGCAAGAAAACAGTACACAAGTTGTATAATGATGACAGCTTGGAAGGGTGGCATAAGAAACATAATCTATTCTATGAATGATATAGGAGCTGTTAGGTATTGTTCAGGAAATGAAGGACAAGATAATGTCATTATATTATGTCTATATACTATTCGAATGCAAGGGAATAGACCTGATAAGATATGTTAGCTTCGGATGACCAACATATCGTGATAACAAGTCATAGAATCTCCTCCAGGATCAGTTCTCCAAGGTGAATATTTTTTCTTCAATGTCGTGACTCGGTAAGAACACAGCGAAATATTGGTTGTTCATCACAAGAAGGGAAAGAACGAAAAAGTAAATCAAACATACCTTGATACTGCTTCTAGTCTACGTTTGAGTCAAGACTATCGAACCTAAAGCCGTCGTTTGATATCAGTGAATGTTCCATATCGATTGACGAAAAAATAAGCAAGCAATTATGGGACGTGGCATCTTGTGTCAGGCTGCATCAATGTCAGTCAGCGACGTCTATATACAACAAATGTTCGACATACCTCATTAAATCAGAATTTTCAGTGTATGATGTTCATTCCGAACCGCATTTGTGCGGCCGGTCAAACAGTGTGAATAACGTCTTCATCATATAATGATGCCATCCATAGAAAAACAGATAATGGAAAAATATATATGTACCTGACAAGGCAATGTTAGTATATATACCTCAAACATTAGACGCATTCGCAATCAAGTCGCAAAGTTAATCAGCTGACGAGTTCTCAACAAGCAATCTCCCTCGCAGCACCCGCAAAGTTTGTACGCCTTGCTTGGAATGGATGAAGTTCAGAAGACGCAGTCTGTCCGCCCGTTCGTTCAAACTTTCCTCATTTTGCAAGCAAATCAAAGTCAGGAGAGGTATGGATAGTTATTCACCTATAGACATTGGCCAGTTAGTCATGGACAAATTCAAATAATCACTGAGAATATGAATGAATTCCAATGCGAGTCAGACAAGGCTGAAACTTGTTAAACGACAGATTCCACATAGAAAATTAAGTTTGAGGAATGCCTTAGCGTGTCATAGGGTCATCACTTTAAGGGAAGAAAAAAGAAAACAATGTGTGCCATACCTTTTATGTTTACAACAAAAGCTTAATAGCAATGCGTGTTAATTGGCCAAGGAGCTGGCTTTCTACCTGAAACAGGAGTCAGTTAATACCACAGAAATAATAAAAACAATAGCAGGCGTGTGTCGAGGCGTTGTAATACTCGAGCTTGTGTTCTTCACTTGAAAAAGAATATTCATCACTTAACACAGGACAAAGAGAAAATTGAGACGTACCTTGGAAGTATGAAAAGAGTTACAAAAGTAGAGGAAATATGAGAAAGAAAAACAGAAACACTAAGAAGCCAAGGGAGAAGCAGCTCACCCATGGCAAGAGAGAAGATTAAGAAAAGACGCAGTGGGTTGGACGCTTAAAGAGAAAAATCTCATTAGTGCAGTTTCGAGGTCACGTGGCCACGCTTACCGAATCAAGCACTGAGCTAACAACCGCCTCTGATTGGCCAGACCGAGCTCCTCATAGACAATTATGACTACTACATGTAATGTAGTCTCGAAGGCTATGGTAAGTAATTTAAAACAATTCTCATCTATGATGGCTTTCACGCTAGTTATTTTATGCATTATCTGGACGACTTCGGTTATTTTATTTAAGTATTCAGTGAGAATTGTTCTCTAGAAACCCTTATCGAGCATTCGAATTTGAGTTTACGTCAACTTGACGTACTATTACAGATCAATGAACACAAAGCAGTGCGATTTCTTTCTAATTTATTAAATCTTTCATATGATATAATGGAATGAAAGTGGTGATAATTCCGTGATATCTTAGCTGTGTCAAGGGCACTATGACTATCAATTGATATCTCTATCCGTCATGCCAGAAGGCTGATAATGACCCAATTTGTGGCTAAAGAGAGGTCAAGTTCTCGGGAACCCATGAGTGTTGACTGTGGATGATGCGCCACGACGTCACAAATAGACATACGCCAAATGATCGAAACCACATGAATGCGTCAGGTTGACGTGCAGAGTGATACACATATATAATAGTAAATTCGGTCCTCAAATAAGTTGAGTAGCAAAAAAAACCAAATCCAAAACCACCAAGTCATCGAATAAAATGCCTGGCACCAAGCAAAAGCTCAATACAGGAGCAGAAATCCCAGCTCTTGGCTTTGGTACCTGGCAAGATGTCGGTTCTCAAGAGGCTGCTGTAAGAGAAGCTATCAAGGCCGGATACAGACACATTGACACTGCGCGAGTGTACGTAAGACAAGTCATATGAGTTGGAGCAAAGAGGAGATGAACACTCACTCACCAATGATGACAGATACGGCACCGAGCCAGCGGTTGGAAAAGCAATTCGCGAAAGCGGCATACCACGCAACGAACTTTTCGTTACTACCAAGCTCTGGAATAATAAACACCATCCAGAAGATGTACCCAAGGCCCTGGACGAATCCCTCAAAGACCTGGGGCTAGACTATGTTGATCTGTTCTTGATACACTTTCCGGTTGCCTGGAAGCGTGGCAATGATTCGTTTCCCGAAGAAAACGGAAAAATGGTTGTAGTCGATATTGACTATGTTGATGTAAGTTCCGATACCTGAAGCCTATAACAAATCCATTGACTAACACAAACAGACATATAAAGCGATGGAAAAGCTGTTGCAGACTGGTAAAGTCAAGGCCATCGGGATTTCCAACTTCTCCAAGTCGGAGATGGAACGCTTGTTGAAGAATACATCAGTTCTGCCTGCTGTTCACCAGATGGAATTGCATCCATGGCTACAACAGAAAGATTTCACCCAATGGCATAAAGACAAAGGAATCCATGTCTCCCAGTATTCGCCTTTTGGCAACCAGAACGAGACTTACTCGGGCCCCCAGCACCTTGGAAAGCTTATCGACAGTCCTGTTATTAACGAAATTGGCAAGAAATACGGCAAGACAGGCGCTCAGGTTGCCTTGGGTATGTAGCTCCTGTATTTTAGCCCCCTTTCTATGGAACAGCAACTGACACAGTCTAGCATGGGGAATTACGCAGGGCCACTCAGTCTTACCAAAGTCCAAAACACCGCACCGAATCAAGGCAAACCTCGAGGGCGATTTCAAGCTAAATGCTGATGATATGAAGACAATTGAAAAAATGGACAAGAAACTGCGGTTTAATGATAGCAGCGAGGAATTCGGAAAGGTGCTTTACGCGGATTTGGACGGGAAATGAGGGATTGCAACCTAGTCCAGGTCATGAGAAAACTAGAACAGTGAATTCAAAAGCATTCGACAGTCTGTACTGCTATATTGCATCTTGGCCTACATTTAATGGCTCCTTGGCAAGTAATATTATGTTGGCAACGTAGATAGTACTTAATATGTCGGCATAAAATGCACCGTATCCATTTTCCCTCCATACCCCAATCTTCTCTAAACCTGCGTTTATCTGCGTAATTATAAAGCAATTGAAAGGATTATAAAATCCTTAATATCATTTTATTATTCAATTAATTGGCTATTTATTGAATATTATGGCAAAATAACACTAATTTCAAACGCTTGATATTGTCACGAAACCATGTCCATGACCACTGTCGAGTATGTGCGTAACGCTTTCATAGCCAAGAATAGACACTATATCCATAGTCTAAATTCTATCAATAGCTCTGGTTGTAGTCTACATAACTAGAGTAGAGAATTACGGCGTGCACTTTCTCCCTCGATTATACGCCATCACGACATGGATACTTCCCTGCGCAACTTATGGGGGCCTTTTCAGCTTATACGTGCGTGGTTCATGACCTGCGTGTGAATCAACGGATACTTATGGGTGAATACCATGGTAGACATCTTGCATTAGTTCAGTTAGTACACACCACCATACTGTTTGAGAGCCCACGAGACGAGATTCCGGCCGCTTCTAGGCCTATGCAACGGCCTGGATATCATCTGCTTGCCAGCCCATAGAGATTGGATTGTTCACAAGCTCGCTAGACGCGAGTAGCATGTAAAACATAGATGTTATCTCTAAGAAAGTTCTTAACCGGGCACTATGCATAATTTCTCCGTGCTGCTTTCGTTGGAGGCTGGCCGCTAAAGCCACTCACAACATCTGAATTAAGAATATTCCGATAACAAGCCAAAGCCCAGTAATATCTGCACTCGGCATGATGTGATGTAGAAAAATCTAGGCAGCCCTCGTTGAAAATATTTCAGATTTCAGCGCTATCCACCATTTCCCATCGCTGCTTCAAAATTTCGTACGGTTTCCTCATGGGCCAGGCACGTATATCGCTGGTCATGCCGATGATACTAACCAGTGCGTCGCGCTCTTCTTGATTCGTAAAATATTCGCCGTATAATGTAATCGCAATAACCGCATTGACCAAGGCAGGCTGTATTCGTAGATGGCACAGGGCAATTCCGCATATATCTAAAACAATGGACCGAACCTGTGCCTCTGCTCTTCGATGCGTAGCTCGATTTGCACTCCTAGAGATTTCTAGAATCAGAAAAATATACCAAGATTTTGATGTACTACTAAGACTCACTCAAGTTGTGGGTTTTCCGCTGTTAATATCAATTGGGCTAGTCGGAAGTGCTGAATAGCTGTCACCTGAACGTCGAAGCCGTACCAAACGGTCGGAAAAATCTCCCCCTTCGCTCTCTCTGCTTTGAGTTCTAGGATAGGCTCCAACTCGCCCAAAGAATCATGGAGCAGCTGCTGTTCTTGGACTTTGAGCTGCCCTTTAGGTAAACATGTTAGTCAAAACCAAAGATATTCTACCTGTGTTTCTAAAGCCAAGGTAAATACTTACTCCATTTTTCTGGTGACTTCTGGGTCCAGCGCCATGTAGCAACCTGGCCAGCAAACATAATCATATTGTCTGCTATTGAAGCATTTCGCCAGCGATCAGAGTCAAAGCGCAAATGTGGGACAGTCTCTCTTATCAAGGCATAGTATGTTTCTTGTCGGACAGTGATCCAATAACACGCATTGGCAAGAGAACAATCAAGTGGAGATGTGCTCATAGAATCGATGATTGTCTGCGTGATGGCCAAGAAGTTGACGCGTTTATAGGAATGGATCTCAGTGTCAATGTCGCCCTCGTCTACGTCTTCTTCCATTTCTTCATACTGCCGTAGGATAACAGTGGCTGCCATGATATTTTCTTGGTGTACAGGATCCTGGATCTTTGGAAATTCAGTTAGGTCCGGAATACATTTGAGCATATACTCAAGTGCACTAGATTTCTTTAAGTTAGGAAGTAATTGTTCACGATAAAGAATACCATGAGGTGTTCTATACTGTGGAAGACGACAAAGGCGACGGGATGATACTGCAAAAATGGCATTTCGCAGTGTCGGACAGTGCTTTGCCCGACGAGGGACCACTAGTTGAAAATGTCTTTGCTCATCACAATGGTCAAACTGTCCTATGTTATTTTTATGTCCAAGTGATAGAAGCAATTTTTCATACCCATAATGATAACTCTTCAATAAAATACCGGAGTAAGCAGGATTCTTGAATGCGGTCAATTGCAGGGACAGTAAAGTCATGGCTGGAAGATGGGGTGGTGATGTTATAGATTTCGGTTGTGTCCACCCTTCTCAAAGCTTGATTCTCAGAATTAATTATTTGTTCAAGATTAGATATATCTTTTGTCTTATAGCCTGCCGAGCCCTCGGTGATAGAATTAAACCGAACACCATTAAAGCTCAGTGGTAGAGATGCTGGGGAGGACAAGTTGAGCGCTTGGGAGGTTCCGGGCGATTCTCCTTGTGCCCGATGGGTGGAGTCACTATAACGTTCATCGACTGTATTGCACACATCGGTATCATCTAGCTCCCTTGGTTCTGACCTGAGAGGTGTTAGAGAATCCATTGATGCTTGGATCTCGAAAACAGGTTCAACGTCAGTGGGCGTACGACCTGGGGTGTCTCCGGTCGACCAAAGTGGCGAGCCTGGTATAGACGGAGATGCATTTGGCTTCGATGAATGATGAGGCGGCCTCCAGTTCTTTGGCTTGCTGTTGACCCATACCTGGCTACTTGAAAAGCTAGCATCAAGGTTGGCCGTCGAACCATGACGAAAGAACGCTTTCTTTTGCACAGGATTGCAATCAAGCCTTTTCGTCTCACATCGTCCGCAAACTGGCCTTCGCTTATCACCTGTGTAATTATATCAATTAGCATTATAATTATATTCATAGGGTCAAGTGAAAGGCCGGCTGCTACATTTCTGGTGGCTTGCTGTGCGTATCCCGTTAGCAACAACGTGTGGAATCCAAGCACGAATGGAAGACCATTACCTCGGCAGTTCAAGCAAGGTGTTTTAGCCAACGAGGCAGTTGGCGACATATCTGCCTGCAAACAGGTGGCCTAGAGGTTCACTTCGGATAGCCGACAATTGCAGCAAGGGTGAAGTTGAAAAGGAGCGGCATCGCCTGCCCTATGAGGTAAAAGGCATAGGGATCAGTTACCCCGCATGGGGCCACCAAGTTTGGTAGGAGATCCCGCAACTTCTCCAACTTACACTTCAGGGGGCTCATCTGCTGTAAACTTAAGCTTCTGTCTAGCCTTATTGCGAGTCAGTTGTATGCATCCTTGCTCCCCCCCTGCACCGCGCCATTGAATCTCACATCACCGTCTTCTTCCAACACCATCCTCTAGTGGTGACCGCCACTGCCTCCGAAGGTAAATCTTTCCGGTTGTCCACCATTAAGGCAAATCTCTCCGGGCATGTACCTTTCGCTGTTTAGCAAGAAAGGATAGGCCGGAAGAACGTGGGGCCCCGGATTATTCTCCGTAGACACCTCCCTTAGGTTAGGCTTAGGTTAGGCCTCGATTAAAATCCAGTAGCGATGTCAATGGATTCTTCTGTCAATGACATCAAATCCATACAAACCATGGAGCACGTCGAGTCCACGGTCATAGACGATGAGATCAACTTCAAGGAGTTGCGAATTTTGGGCTCGATTGAAGAGACTAAGCCTGGAGCGTTTGTGTGCACCAAAGGGTGTGTACTACCATATACGATATTGGCGTGGGGTCTACTCAAACCGCTTGCGACGATAATGGGGGCGTCACGGTGGGCACGGTGCCTGAAGGGGGGCTGAAGGACCATACAAAAATAAACACCTATGAATCCAATGCGTACCATTGTATCCATCCCTATAGAATAGTCTTCAATATTCATGATTGCGTGGTGAGCCTTCATCGACGCTCAAGAGAGAACCATCTGTCAACACGCTTACGAAGTTCTCGGTTACCGATAACTTCGGATTTGCTGGGGTCAACCGTCTGACCATGTATGTGTTCTGCAGCTCTTAACAGATTGATTAATTTTCCGTACTAGCTGCTCATATATATTGAAAACCCTCTGTGCGTTCACCGTCGACATACCATGGCTGAAGTGTTCTTTCATTCAGATCGACAAATTTAGATACCCAAACATGATATACCCATAGGGTCATAATAATATACGGCTAGACCCTCGGTTCATCCATCACGACACCCTGCCTCACAGAATCAATGGCAGATCTCATAAGCTCCCTCTCAGAGAGGCCTTGCAGATCCCCAAACACTTCATCCATCTCCTCGAGCGTTTTCCCCTTCGTCTCAGGAACCAACAGCAGTGCCCACACCCCAGCCAAAAAGCACCATACCGTGAAGAAGATATATGTTCGATAGCCCTGGGTAGCCATCATCGGGGGTGTAGCTACTCCGATGACGAAATTGGAGAGCCAGTTGAGGCAGGTAGACAAGGCGACTCCCTTGGATCTAGACGCTGTGGTGAACACCTCTGAGGGAAGTGCCCATCCCAATGGTGAGTATGACACACCGAAGACTAGAATAAACAAGAAGGCGAAAGCAACAGCTGCCCAACCAGCTTCTGTATGGGCGAGCCAGTCATGAGAAAACAGCCCGCTCAAGATTGCGATGATCATGTAGCAGATTGCGCAGCCAAATCCGCCAATAATGGCAAGAGGGCGACGTCCAACTCGGTCAATTGTTGCAATACAAATAAAAACCCCAACCAGCTGCAGGATATTGAATACCCCGGACAGGATCAATGACATCTCACCTGATTGACCGAGAGACTGGAACAGCGTAGGTGCATAGTAAATGAAAGCGTTGATACCGGAGAATTGTTGGAAGAAGTTTACACCTACCGCCACAGACGTCCGGCGCCAGTTCTTCTTCTTCAACAAATCCAGCCAACTATACGCTTCCAGCTTCCAGCCCTTAACTCCAGGATGATTTCTTTCTTCCACAAGGCGCTGAAACGTGATCTCCGCGAGAATGCCGTGGTATTCCGCTTGCACACGCTCATCTGTAGATGGGAGGTTCCGGAGCTTGGCTAAGCTAGCCATGCATTCTTGGGAACGGCCTACGAGTGCAAGCCATCGTGGGGAATACGGGAAGATGTGTATGCAGATGCCCAGGAGCGTCGCACATACCATCTGTAGTCCGAGAGGAAGTCGGAAAGAGATATCGCCTTCTAGGAGTCGAGTACCGAAGGTGATCCAATACGCGATAACGACACCGGAGACTATCGAAACGGATTCTAGAACCAGCAATGTCCCACGAAGGTTTGGCGGGGAAATTTCTGAGATATAGAGAGGCGCGGTCTGATGAGCAAAGTTAGCAAACCGCCGCAATATTAAACCGAAAAAAGAAGGGGAATTTTGAGTGAAAGGAGCATGCACCATAGCCAAAGTACCCACGCCGATCCCACCGATCGCTCTCCCAGCAACCAGCATCGCATAGTCTTGGGCTGCAGTCTGAATGATGGCACCAATGTCAAAGATCACCACAACAATAGTCAATGCCCACTTCCTTGAAATCTTATCTGCAAGATAAGGCATGAACAGACAGCCGACAAACGCCCCGAGCAGCAACATCCCAGTCATGAATCCCGTGCCAAACGGAGTCTTAGTCTGTGGGAAGACTGTATGAAACTGGTCCATCACGTTGATGATTGAGATGACACCTTGGTCGTATCCAAACGAGAATCCACCTAGGGAGGCCAAAAATGCAGCCCCAAACACGTAGCCCGATGAAAAGAGACCTCGGACTCCATCCGGGCCGTACGCAACGGCGGAATGGCCAAGTGCACCACGCGCTTCGCCGGTAGTGATGACGGTTACTTCCTCATGTTCCGAGGATGAGACAGCCAGAGGCTTGTCAATTTCTGTGCCTACGCCTTCGCTCATTGGGTCGATGAAATTGGAGTAGAGGTGCTGTTTCTAACGGTTCTAGATCGTATAGTCCGGGCTCCATGAACGCGAGGTGAATATTTTGGACTATATGTATTTATTTATATACTAGTGGTCACATGGTTGACGTGGAGTCTGTGTCTGTTAAGGTTTGGGGGGATTCTGGGGGAAGAAAAAGAAATTACTCTATATGGGAAAAAAGCGGCGACAACATTGGAACGGTGAATTTGTTACGCTGACGATCCCCCATCCAACGGCTCGATGCAATCGGACTTCACACCCTACATGCCCTGCAGAGGATCTGTCAATCAGCCTATTCGAGAAGTCATCGGCGATGAAATATTTGTAGGCGGCGATCCCCGGTTCTCATCGGACCCTGCGCGATACACGATGCATTGGACGTGGATACGGTATATCCTACTTGGGAAGCCAGTGGTTGACCCGACTGGTAGCACGGATCTCTTCCAGAACAGATAACAGGGGGTGAATAAATAAGTTCGATGCCGGACGGTGCAAAGCCAAAGTCGACGCGCTTGATTAGACGTGTGCATTCTTCCATCAGTCTCTCGCGTCATTACATTGCCTGCACAGCCACGACAGTCACCGCGTCACCGAGCACAAGGACATCACTTCATCAGAGACATCGAACCATGTCATCTGGGGACCGTCGCATCAAATTTGCGCTTTTCGGCCTGGGACGCCTGGGAGTCCTTCGAGCCCGCATCCTCGCCTTCCAGCAGCCTCGGATCGAACTCGTCGCCGTCTGCGATACAAAGCCAGGCACTGACAAATGGGCTGCAGAGAATCTGCCCCTGTCTGTCAAGTATTTTTCAGAGCCTCAAGAATGCTTGAAGAACAGCGGCGCTGAGGCCGTCCTCATTTGCACCGCGACAGCTACACACGCGCCCTTGATCCTGCAGGCCCTTGATCTAGGCTTGCACGTCATGTGCGAGAAGCCCGTCTCCGTGGACATCGCTACTACCAAGGCAGTGGTCGAGAAGTCTGCTTCTAGGCCTGACCTCAAGTTCCTTGTTCCGTTCACTCGCAGATGTAAGTAATTCTAGATCCCGCGCTTTGCAGAGTTCAGAGACCGACTCGCACAAGATGACAAGTCCTACCGCCAGGCTAAGGCCCTGATCGATAATGGAGACCTGGGTGAAATCCACGCTGTTGAGACGACTGGTATCGATCAAGCAGACCCCAATGGTAAGGCCCTAATTGACCCCCTCCCCAGCTCGTTGTCTTCCGCATAGGCTGATGGACTGATCTTTCCGTTTAGCCTTTTTCGTGTCTTTTTCTGAGCAGTCTGGCGGCATCTTCCTTGATTTTGGCATTCACACCGTCAGTCCCAGTATTTCTTCTCCCACTCACTATTCAATCTACTAACACGGCACTAGGTCGACGCCGGTCGATACCTATTAGATGTAAGTCAGGCCTCTCCAATCCCAAGAAGCAAGTCAACAGAGTCATCGCCTTCGGCCAGCTGGCTGTCTATGGGGACTTAGCCAAGTATGGCGACGCCGACAACGCATGGGGCCTGGTGGAATTTGCCAATGGCAAGATTTTCAAGACTTACCTCGGTCGCACGCTCACCAGCGGTTTCGAGGACACGACTCGGTTGTGTGGCACCAAGGGACATTCGATCATCAGCGCTAACTCGAATGTTGAGATTCGCGACCATTTCGGCATTCGCACACAATCTGTGCCTGATGCGTTCACTCTCTTCGATGCGACGTTCCTGGCTGACCTTGCTGAGTTCGCCGATGCGGTGCTTGATAACAAGCCCTTGACTTGTCAACCAGAGGATGCTTTCGAGGCGGGCAAGATCTGCGCTGCTCTACAGTACTCATTCCGCAAGGGTGTGCCCGTATACTTCGACGACAATGGTCTACCTATCATGGAGTAAGTTATGAGGTGATTGCATATATTACAAGATAGAAAAAAAATGGACATAAGATAGGTAGACTTTACTGAAATTCCATGGTACTTGTAGAAGAACTGTACTATGTTTCAAGTTTATAAAACCGCACTTCAGATCAAAAACCGGTCTTCTAGCCGCTACGGAGTGCTCGATGGACTGTTGACCTTAAAAGTCTGTGCGAGAAATTAGTTTTTAACGTAAATGTAGAGAATCAGCGCGTTTTCTCATAATTGAGTGGTCTTTAGTAAGTCATCTAGTGGGTTGCTGAACTGATGTTAGTCGCTGTGCATGAGCTTCTGGCTGTGGAAGATCAGGGGGCGGTGGCTTGAGAGTTCCTCATTGAGTTGTCCGATGTGAATAACTGGCTTCATCCAAATCACTCAAACCCTGTGAGGCCATATCAGGCGGGCCATATCCAGAAACAGCAAGTCTAGGATTAAACCAAAGCAATCGTGCACGCACGTCGTCCAAGTCATGGGGTGTAAGACTAAAAACGGTTGACATGCGGCGCAACTTTCCCGATTCAGAGATTTTTTGAGCTGACCAATCCCTCATTTGTGGACTTATAGTAGATATATAGGGGATATATAGATCTTTCAATGTATTGGTTGTTGAACGGTGTATATCAGCAGCTTTGAAGCATTCCTATTTTCGCAAGATCAGACTGTCAACATTGCCTAAGAGGCACCTTTTCAGCATCTTTCCGGTCATAATAAGAGAAAATGGCACCTTACATTCAAGAATTCACTGGCGCCGATCTCGTCTCTAAGGCTAACCTCCAATCTGAGAGCGCGACGCTCAACCACGTCCAGGACCCAAAGCCCGTCGCGGACGACTTCATGTACGACTTCAAATACAACCACAGTCTCCCCACTACCGACACCTTAGCCGTTAAGATCCCCACCGATTGCGAGGCTCAGAAGGAGGCCGAGGGTATCGTAGCCCGTCTCTCTACTGCCACATCAGAGGGAGATGCGCAAGCTTTCGCTGGGCTGTTCCTCGATTATGGTGAGACTCTTCACAAACAAGATCCGAAATCTCGACTTTAGCTGACCTCAGATGTACAGGCGTGTGGCGTGACAAGCTCTCATTCACCTGGGACTTCCGCACATTCAACTTCAGAGATGCCATCTTAAAGGCTGCTGCCGACCTGTTGCCTCAAACCAAGGCTAGAAATTTCAACTTTCTCGAGCCTGCGCCTTCGGTGTCTCGCCCTTACCCTGACTTCTCTCAGCTGCAATTCGTTGTATCCTTCGAGACTGAGATTGTTCTTGCTTCAGCCGTCATCAATGCAGTTCTCACTCAAGAAGGCTGGAGAATTTACACCATGCATACTGTTGCTGAGAGCCTCAAGCAGTTCCCCGAGCAGGCCGCACCAGATGGACACATGGCCGGTATCACTAGCTGGGAGAGTCAGAGATCCGAGACCATCAACACTGTTGACCCAGAGGTGCTGATCATCGGTGGTGGTCAAAAGTAAGAACCCATGCTTGTGAGCTCCTTGATATAATCCTAAAATTATTTCTACTAGTGGTCTCGCTATCGCAGCGCGCTTGAAAGTGCTTGGTATGGAAAACCTGATCATCGAACGCAGCGACGAAGTCGGAGATATCTGGAAGAAGCGTTACGAATATCTTTCACTGCACTTTCCGCACTGGCCCGATGCCTTACCATACTTCAAATATCCTCAACATTGGCCCACATATACCCCGGCTCAGAAGCAGGGTCTATACATGAAGTGGTATGCCTCCGCCCTGGAGCTCAATGTCTGGACCAAGTCGGAGATTGTGAAGGCCGAGCAGGACGCCGAGGATAAGTGGACCGTAATAATCAACAAGGAGGGCAAGGAGACTCGTACGCTGCATCCTAAGCAACTCATCATGGCCACCTCGCTATGCGGTGTTCCTTCAACCCCGGTCGTGCCTGGCATGGCCGAGTTCCGGGGCGTGATCCGTCACTCCAGCGCCCACAAGACTGCCCGTGACTTTGTCGGAAAGAAGGTCTGCGTAGTTGGTACCTCATCCTCGGGCTTTGACACAGCTTACGAGTGCGCCCGCCTGGGAATTGATGTGACCCTCCTTCAGCGGTCACCAACTTACGTCATGTCTTTGACCCATTCTGTTCCACGCATACTTGGAGGTTACGCGCCAGACAAGAATGGCAACCTCCCCGATACCAAAGTACAGGATCGTCTCATGTTCGCTACACCAGTTGGACCTGGCGAGGAACTCGCCAGGCGCACCGCCAAGGTCCTTGAGGACCTGGACAAGCCCCTGCTCGAAGCTCTTAACGCTCGAGGTCTGCGAACATGGCGCGGCCAGCGCGATACTGGCAACTCCACACTAGGTCAGACTCGGAACGGCGGATTCTACTTCGATGCCGGTGCTTGCGAAGAAATTATCAATGGCAACATCAAGGTGGAGCCTGGCTTCATTGAGAAGTTCACCGAAGATAAGGTGATCTTAAACGGCGGCCGCGAGAGGGAGTTTGACCTAGTAGTCTTTGCCACCGGATTTACAAACATGATCGACTCCATTCGAGCCACTCTTGGTGAGAGGATTGCAAGCCAATGCGGACCTATTTGGGGTATTGATGAGGAAGGCGAGTACAAGACGGCCTACCGGGAGACAGGAGTGCCCAACATGTGGATCATGGTTGGTTTCCTTCCAATGACCCGGTATGCCTCCAAATTATTGGCTTTGCGACTGAAAGCTCTAAAGGAGGGAATTTCCCCACCCCCTTACAAAGTTTAGTTTTTATAGATGAAGATAGACTGATGATTCCGCGCTCTAACAATTGCGCCGTAAAAAAAACGATTTTCTTTTCATCCACTCTGTAGATTTTATGGCTACGAAGCTAATACGAAAGTGCAGGTGAGGTGAGACACGATGAGATGATTCTGGAGGAAGAATATTAGGACTTGATCTACTTCCCAAAGGACTGTGGCAATCGTAAAGGAGCAGAGATGGAAACTGGTCAAAAGTTCATTACCATTTCAGCATACGAATAATGTATTTAGGTCAAAGTCAGTTTCCCAATATACTCTGTCATCACTCGCTGTGAGAGAAATAAACTCCTCATAGCGTGTCAAGGAGCACTTACCTTCGGAGCCAAGTGGTGAATACTCCCCGAGGAGAATGCCATGCTTGTCGTACCACTCCTTCAGTGCGTGCTGAGGAAGGAAAGGGTGTGACTCGATGTAGCTATAACCGTTCTTCAGAGCGAACGAGACTGCATGGCCCACCCGACCAGGCTCGGATCTCCAAGTGCCTGTATATCTTGTCAGCAAAATCCTTCAAGTCCCACAGAAGCCAGCTCTTGTAACCTACCAAGTCCCACCGCAGGTATCTGGGCGCCGGTGTTAAACTTGAAACGAGTCGGGAGGGCCATGATACTTGTGGTGAGATAGCTTCAAAGTGTCCGTATCCGTAGCTTTATGCTACGCTTTCGGGGTAGACTACGCAGGACGCAAGACCAAGCCCAGTGAACTTGGACTGATATTTCATCGGCTATGGAGAGGGTCTTCATCTGGCCAACATTGACATCGGACTTATTGCAGAATCATGTTCTCTGCAATAAGCTCCTAAAAGCCAAATGGCGCCTTGGCTAGCTGACGCACATAGTCGTGAGTGGGCGGCGAGGCTGCAAAGACTTGCTTTGCTCGTAGCGTCTCGACACTCCCTTTACCTAAATGAGTAACAATTGGGCGAATTAGCTCTGGATCCAGGTTTGCAGTCCCCGGCCGTTCGCTGTACCATGCGCCACATATTTCCTAATATGGTAAATATTCTGGGGCAGAATTAAAACCTCAGGTTGAAGATCCAGTCCCAAGAGTATATGGGCTTCCCCGGTCAGAGCAGTGGATTTTTCCTTTTCAGGTTGACCGCCGGCTTACATTATAAATTTCAAGCTCAGTACACGCTTATAGATGATTCACAAACTTCTATCGGCCAAACCCTCTTATTTCGTACACTTCTCTGGAAACTACCCAACTAAATGACTAACAACCATGGAAAGCACTAGGGTTGAGAATCACAATTCATTGTATAGAGGTATATTTCTAGTCTATTTCTAGTATTATTGAGTTACAATCTAAGTGCTACTTGAGTACGTGTTTTCCCCTAACCCGCGACTCCCCTTCTTCGAACAACTGCTCCTAGATGGCTTATTTATGGCGGGGAAGAAAACAAGACGCGATAATGTAGAGAGCGCCTGCAGCGATCGCCATAACATAGATATCATCGACACTGTGCACAATAATGTCAAGGGCTTTTCTCCTCAGCTCAGGGGACAGCTCCGAGAGAAGGGAGCTTTGCGCACCCGCGATGGCATCTCGAATTTCATCTAGGGAATACGCTTGGCCCGCTAAAAGAGCGACAAGACCGTCGATGGTTTGACTCTGAAAAATGGCACTCGCAATTGCCAATCCAAGGAGTTGACTTTGACCTTGCGCGATATTCATGAACTGGATGCACTCTGCAACGCGCTCTGGGGCCACAAGGGTCGGACCAACTGCATACGCAGCCTGCGTCGTACTCATCCCCAGTCCAAGTAGGATGGAGTAGCCGTAGATATTGGCAGGATTGGTGTCGTAGCGAACTGTGTACATCAATGCCGCGCCAATAAGCATGAAGATTCCGCTGGCAAGGTACCAGAGGATATAGTAGCCAGTCTTTGGCATTAGATAGCCGCAGAGGAGAATGGTCGCAACGTAGAAGCAAATAAATGGCAGCAGACGCACTGCAGATATGATTCCCGAGTCGCCGTGCACAAATTGGAAGTAGAGTGGGATGTAGTAGACTGCAACAAATAATGCAGCACCACCGCAGGCCATGAGGATGTAAAGGAAAATCATAGTAGGATTGCGAAGGAACTCGCCAGGGAATAAGCGGTCTTCCTTTGTGGTAAGAACACTGTAATACTGGCTGAGGATAAAGCCGATGAGTGTGACGCCAGCTACCACATAGAGAGCGATATTGCGACCGTCCACCCATGGCCACTGCACACCACCAAAGGTAAGGAACAGAACGAATGACACATGCAGCCCGGTTGACAGCACCATGCCAACCCAGTCTAGGCCCAAGAGTTTATTAATGAAGCTGCGGCCCTGGCCTGATGGGCGCGGCAGTGAAGGTAGGAGGAAAACGTAGACGGGTGACATGACGGCAAATATGACCAAGTTGAGGTAGAATCCCTACCTCGAATTGTCAGAAAGAGAATCCAGAGACATAACAATACTCACCCATCTCCAAGTTGCAGAACTATCGGCAAAAGCGCCACCAATGATCGGACCCAGAATACAACCAATTCCATAGATCAACCCAACTAGGCCAACATAGACCGGCTGCTCCTTGGGAGTTGTCAGAATAGTGATGAGATTTAGATTTCTATACATAAAGACGATCAGTGACTTCTCCTCACTGGGTATATGGCGAACCTCTTACCCTAGATACATCCCTGCGCCGCCAGCACCAGCCCACACGCGACCAATAATAATGGCATTCATGCTGGGGGCGCCTCCGCAAAGCGCACTCCCAGCGGCGAACATCGTCAGACAGCCGATGAAAAGCCATTTGGTATCAAAGATTGCGTAAGCCTTTCCCAGCGGCAAAATGAAGACGACCGACCCCAACGTGAAGCCAACACCCAGCCATCCTATCTGTGCATATTCATTGAAGGTACCGGCAACGGCGCCCTGAATGTCAGCAACAATGGTATTGTCCAAGCCGTAGAGCAGGTTAGCAGAAAAGACAGCAATGCAGAGGAGCAGCCAGCGGATTCCTTGGATTGACCGTTGCTGCAGTTCCTTCTCGGCGTCTCCTACGAGGGCGGGCTCGTCACCATGGACAGCCTCTGATGATGCCCGGGGCGCTATGTCAGTGAAGCTGGAAGCTGCGGGAATTGTACTCTCGGTCATCATCTTATATCAATCTGACAAGTGTGGTCGAAAATTAAAAATGAAAAGAGAGCCCGAAAAGGAAAAAGGACGAGAGGTGACTCGGTGACTAGGCACTTGCAATTGATCCAGTCCACGGGGGTATCTCTTTCTTGTCGTGTCAAAAGGCTTTTAGAGCGTACATATATACATATTATATATAAGTCCGCCGATCCGTATTTTTCCTATTTCGGCGATGCCCTAGGGTTTGTCGTGCGGAGATGTGACTAATAATGGCGAGCAGCACCCAGCTAGATACAGACTCCGAAGACTCCGGAACTCCTTTTGGTAAAAAACAGTGCAAAATAAAACAACAAAATTAATAACAATAGTTAATTATGTTAACTTAACTGGTTAACGTTGTCCACCCCCGAATGGATCACATCCCCAAGCGGATCACTCCTACAAAATAGCATTTTTAAAGCCGCAATAATTCAATATTTTCCCTCAAAGTATAGCCCGAAAGATATATATGTAAGAATATACTATAAATAAGACTATATTTTCATTTAAATGAATTTTAATCATAAATAATTAAGATTACAAAAGTTACAATGTAACTCAATGTATTTTTAAAGATCTATCATCTATGTAATTTTAATTATTATTAATCATTATTTAATAAAATCTAGCAAATATAATAAACAAGATATATTATATATTATATACAGTTTTCAATATATATTCTTTTAGAAAAATTTTGAATGATTGAGGCTTTAAAAATGTCATTTTATATGCGTACTGGAGTGATCCGCTCAGGGGCACGTTATTAACGTAATCGAACAATCCGGCCACCCCCATACACCATATAAAATGACTATTTTTCTATCCTTATATCTCAACAAAATTATATGTAAACAGTCACCTAAATGTTAGTATATATAATAACATATTGTTGCTAGCTATATTTTTGATTTTTAATGAAAACAAATAAGAATTGATGGAGATTCCGAAAAATACATCGTATTTTTAGGTATTTTATGTAATTTTACGTAACTTCTATAAATATAAAATAATTCAATAGGACTTTTTGATATATTAGTTATCAATATAATATGTATATGCGTATGAAATTTGAGTAGCCGTTCATACATAATTTTGTTGAGATATAAGGATAGAAAAATAGTCGTTTTATATGGTGTATGGGGGTGGCCGGGTTGCTCGATTACGTTAACTCAGATAGTTTTTGAATGACTAATTAATTGGTTTGCACCTTGTTGGTTGTGAATCTTGTGATACCCCCTTTACCTTGTGATCCAACGCTCTCCTGTTCAAAAATATGGTTAAGGCTCCAGCTCTCAAGTAGAACGAAGAAGTTCAATGTCGTTAGTGTGGAGAGATAATTATGTAGCTTATAATTAACTAGCCTTTTATATAATTTAGAATGATACATTCTTTTCTTTGTTCACCCTCGTTATAGACTGTTTGCTCTGGACGCGATCGAGTGCCTCAGGCAGAGAAGTATGCGACGCTACCAACACACAATCTTCAGGATGTAATTATTGATGATAAGCTAAATATATAATTGGAATCTAATTTTTAAAGTAATATCACGAAAATCAGCGAACAAATAGAATCGATGAATCCAGATATAATATCAATAGGCTCTCGGACCTGGATAAAATGTTTGTAAATAGCAAAGTAGAAAATAGAAACGATATGACACTGCTGGCGCATGATTGGACAATCTACTTGCGTACACTGTACCTATTGTGGACGATCACCCCAAAACGGGCTTGAAGTGGCTGAAACCTTAGGCTAGATCTGCAGTTCCGTGCCCAGGCAGAAGTATTCTCGTCGTTCCATTCCTCGCGAGAAACAAGAAACAAATGCATATTTACCGACTTCGAGTCCACGGTGTTTTCGGGCTGCAGAGGCAAATACTAGCCTTGACAATCCTACACCCATCAAGTGATCTCTCTGCCACGAATATATCTGGTGCGTCACGCGCGAGATGTCTTCTTCCGCCCTAGCGCAGTCGCAGCTGCGACACGCGATCGTTCGCATCTCGAAACTGGTCGTCACGTCGTACATCCTTGACTGGATTCTCATGATGTGTGCAATCTCTTCCTGCTTGTTCCAATTCCCTAGCTAATGCTTCTCTCCCAGTGCCGTTGCGGGCATTGGAGGCGGCTTTTCGTCGCTCACCCCAAGCCAAAGACCCTTTATTCTGACCGACCCGGATATTTCCTTGCCATATGTATCAAAGGACACCGTTTCGTCAGCCGTTCTTATTATTGTCGGACTGGTTGCTCCAGCTGTTATTATCGTGCTCTTTAGTTTGCTCCTCGTCCCCAGCCCGCGCGCTCTTAAAGACGCACCATACGCCTTGATCTGGAGACGCAAGATCTGGGAATGGAATGCTGGCTGGATGGGTCTGGCACTGGCGCTCGCCGCGACTTTCTGTGCTACCGAGGGCCTCAAAGATGTAATTGGCAAACCGCGACCTGATTTGATCGGTCGTTGCAACCCAGACCTCTCGAATATTAGCAGGTATGCTGTCGGTGGATTGGGACGTGCACTCCCCGGAGCGCCGACTTATGTGACGCTGGATATCTGCCGCAATCAAGATAGTAACCTGAGAAAGGATGGTTTTGCTGCGTGGCCCAGCGGACATTCTTCCTGTGAGTACCAGACAAGCTTCTCGCTTTTGGCCAATACTTATCGTCATCAATCGAAACAGTCTCCTTTGCTGGTATGCTTTATTTGACTCTCTGGCTGTGCGCAAAATTCTCCGTCGCATTTCCATACCTCGGACCACTTGCATTCGGAGCAAAAGCACCGGCGGCGCAGACCGCTGCTGTTCTGCCAGAGTCATCCCACGATGCTATCTCAAACGCAGAGAACTCCAAGTCGACCCTCCACGACTCAGCCGATCTTTCACCTCCATCTTCGTCTACATCCCTTCGAGGCCAAGGCGCTGCACCGCCCGTCTATCTCCAAATCCTCTGTTTCTTCCCTATCTGCGTTGCCTTTTATATCGCATGCTCCAGATACCACGATCACCGCCACGCCGGGTTCGATATCATTTCAGGCGCGGTTCTAGGTATTTTCTTTGCCTATGTCGGTTTCCACATGTATCACCTTCCCATTCGTCGCAGCGATGGCTGGGCATGGGCAGCGCGGAGCCGTAGCCACGCTTTTTTCAGGGGCTTTGACTACGCAGATTTGACGATTACAGAGGGTTGGGCAGCGGAGTCGCGCGTGCTATCGACGACAGCTGATAACAACGAACCTCGTGGGGAAGCGCAGGTATGAGTGTGCACGAAATATACCAATATCTGAAAATATACATATGCCATTTTATATAATATAACGTCGAATATCACCTGTTTTGAGAGCACATGAAAGCATTTGAGAGTCTGAAAAAGATTGTGTATAATTTTGTTGAATTTGTATGCTACTAATATATATCAACTGTTGTTGCTTCAATTGATATTTCATCTGGAGGCACTCGATCACTTGTGCGCAAACGCTCTAGTTTCTTCTACAACTTGGGATTCTGCTCCCCCGTCCCATATCTAAGAAACTGCTCAAGAGAACACTTAAATGAGCCCAGACATTGTCCAAGTTATGGACACGTGCATGAAAT
The DNA here is from genome assembly GCF_021365285.1 of Talaromyces proteolyticus. Lineage (NCBI taxonomy): Eukaryota > Fungi > Ascomycota > Eurotiomycetes > Eurotiales > Trichocomaceae > Talaromyces > Talaromyces proteolyticus. The sequence continues at coordinate 1,894,584 of NW_025764286.1, read as the reverse complement.
CAGACCTAGCCTTTGAACAGCCAGGGAGGAATTTTGAGGTTAGATTCAAGGGGGGTTTTTGGGGATTGATGAATGATTTGAATGCTTGAATTTGGCATTGTTTTATTCTATAAAGCATGACATGGTCTATTTGTTCATACATATGGACTCTTCGGGTGAAATATTTCTAGTCAAAGTCTTAGACTATCTCGGCATGTTGCTTGGTGGCTTTCTCCTCAACAGTGGCCAGAGCATCGGTGTGGAAGGGCATTTCATTTGCGATGCGCACGGGGTCAAAGGCATTCTTAGACTGCAGGAAGATTTCATCGATTTCCTCGAGAGATCGCCCCTTGGTCTCTGGACAGAAGAAGTAAAAGATCACGCACCCTCCGGCACTAATGCATGCATAGATGATATAGTACTTGTACCCAAGATTGTCAAAGCCAACGGGGGTCACTTCGGCAAGCAAAAAGTTGAATAGCCAGTTGGCTCCAGCACTCATGGCAGCGACTTTGGCACGTGTTTGCAGCGGCGCAATTTCGGCTGCGTACATGAATGGGACGAGGAAGAGACCGATGGGGAAGCAGAAGAAACCCAAGAAGTAGAACAGCAGGCTTGCAGATGCGGCTGATTTGTTGCTCAAGTCTGACGAGAGGCCGGCGAGGCCGGCCTGGCACACGGCCATTCCAAAGGCTGCGGAAATCAGAAGACGGCGTCGTCCAAACCGATCGATAAGCAAGACTGCCAACCCAGCACAGAGGAACTGCCAGATTTGGAGACAGCCGGAAATAATGCGAGCGGTAGTTCCGGAATAGCCTAGATCGGTTTCAAAGATGGTGTCTGAATAGAATGTGATGATGTTGATGCCAGTCATCTGAGCAATGACATTGACGCCAATGGCAACCATTGTCCGATGGAAGTTTCGGGTGTCGTTGAATGCGAATGGATTGTGTGATCTCTCACTGCCATGGTCGTCCTGGAGGGACTGCTGGATGGTCTCTAAGCCCAAAGCGACGGCCTCAGAGTCCCCATCGGTGTCTTCCAACCGAGCCAAGGTCTTTGCTGCATCTTCCATTCGATCCTGGCGGACTAGCCAACGAGGCGATTCCGGCAGGAAGAGGATGCAAGAGGTAACAATGAGTGCAAAAAAGGACTGAAACGCAATTGGGAAGCGCCAGTTAGCCGAGTTGTTTTTGACATAGTACATGCCGAATTCGAGCCAGGATGCGAGAGCGACACCGCCAATGGCAAAGAACCCTTCAAGCAATACCATTTTTCCTCTGCCCTCGGCTTTGACACTTTCGGAGACATACATCGGTATTGTTGCGGTAAAGGCACCAACCCCGAGACCTTTGGTTGTTTTCGGTTAGATTCTACCAATTTTCTTTTCACGGCTTGCTCTTGCTTGACAAGACGGACTTACCAGTAATAACCCGACCGACAATGAGCTGTGCCAGGGCAAAAGGAGTAGCTTGAATGATGACACCTACGATAACGATACATCCTGCTAGGAAAATGGTCTTTCGACGGCCAAGCTTATCTCCAATGAAACTACATGATAGAGCCCCGAAAGCACATCCTACTTCGTAAATGGCAACAGTTGTGCCTGGGGATTGCGAAGATCAGACATTGGACACACAATGGACACACAATGGATTTGGTTGAATACTCACCCTGGATGGTCGAATTGTGTTCTTTCTGTGCACCGGTTGTATGAATGGTATCGATTTCAGGAAATGTCTTGACAAACGTGTCTAGCGTCAATAATCCGTTCGCTACAGCCTGGTCGTACCCCTGGAGCGTGAAGCCCAGAGCGCAGACCACACCGATCACGAAGGACAACGCACGACCCCTAAGATTGCCAAGCGCCGCCATCCTGGGGGAGTTAAACAAGGCTAAGCTTTGTGCCAAGAGCGCCTTGCACGCGAGAAATATGGGCGTTGACGGGAATGTTAAGCACCAAGAAAGCAGCTGCGAGCAGAACGCACCAAGAGACAATGCAGATATCTCTTCTCCAAGGGGGAGGCCTGGCTTTTTCTTTCAAAAGGCGGGGCCCAACCGCCCCGGAAACCCACGAAATCGACATCTTTGCTGAGCGAGGAGAGAGACCCGTTTCTCCTCAAGGGCCAACAAATCCGTAGCGGGGGTGTGGTACGTAGTGTTCGACCAAGGAGACGTACGGGATAATCGGGATGGTAGTCTGGTGGAACCAATCCTAGTTATCGTGCTCTGATTACGCTCGCTGGTGTTGGTTGGTTTGTCATGGCGTCGCAGTTTAGCCGTTCAGATTAGTCGATGTTTGCGGAGTTTACGGAGTCCCAACCTGCATGGCTGGTACTCTCCAAAGCTAGAGTGTACCCATAGTGCAGCAGCAATGATAGTCGCACGAACAACGCCAGAGACCCAGACAGTGACACCCAATGACTGAACGGCACAGCTATGAACGAGAGCTTTGGAACAGCGACGATAACGCCTCGTGGAGTCCCCAGGTCTTGCCCGCAGCGACGATCCGGTTTTCCCTCCGTCATGGTGGCCAATTGCAGGCGTCCATTACCCACTAAGCCCGTTCGGGCCATACCAGGCGCAACATTCCCGGGGAGAACGTCCGCAGAGACCGCTTACCTGATCTGCCTAATCGGGACAGGGCTAGGGCAGGGCATGCCTGTAGGGTTGTATTACGCACGTGATCCGCTCCTTTCTTGGCGCTGGAAAATTTTCAGGCGCACAGGCAGCGCGCAGCCAGCAACCAGTCAGTCCCATTCGCCTTTTCTCTCTCCCAGTCGCTCTTTGCCTTTGCTGCGTCTTGCCTGCCACTGCCAGCCCTGTCGGGTGCCCTCGCAGCTCTCCCCCACCAACTGACGTCCAGTGGCAGCGCCCACAGCTATTGCTTCCAAGTAACTGTCGCTCCCCGAAGTCCCTAAACCTTCGGCCCTGAAGCTGCTCCCCCTTCGTGGCCCGCCGGCCACTTGCCGTCACCACGTCGACCCTCACCTCCCCCGCAGTCTTTTTCTTTTCTCTTCCCCTCCGTTCACACCCTGCAGCTGGTTCTGCCTTTACCACCAGACTTGCACCCTGTGTCAGACAGACCCCCAAGTGTACCACTCTTCTCTTCTGTCGCACCTACGCCAGTAAAAAGAAAGGCAAGAAAATGGGTCCCAAGAAAGAGGCCGTGGTCGAGAAGGTCCTTCTGGGACGACCAGGAAACAACCTGAAAAGCGGTATCGTATGTGAGCAAAATAGCTTCCTTTCTTTATGTCTACCATCAAGTTTTCGATTTACTAGGCGGATACTTGATGGAAAATTTTTTTTCCATCTTGAACAAAGTCACTAACAAAAATTTTCAGGTCGGTCTTGCCAACGTCGGCAAGTCGACGCTTTTCCAAGCGATCACAAAATGCTCACTCGGTAACCCTGCCAACTTTCCGTATGCCACCATTGACCCGGAAGAGGCTCGTGTCATCGTCCCAGATGCGCGCTATGAATGGTTGTGTGAACAATATAAGCCCAAGTCGCGAGTTCCCGCCAACTTGACTGTCTATGATATTGCTGGTCTCACGCGCGGCGCGTCTACCGGTGCCGGGCTTGGTAACGCCTTTTTGTCCCATATTCGTGCCGTCGATGCCATCTTCCAAGTGGTCCGTTGTTTTGACGACGCCGAGATCATCCACGTTGAGGGTGACGTTGACCCTGTTCGTGATTTGAATATTATCAGCGAGGAACTGCGCCTCAAGGATATCGAATTCGTCGAGAAGGCATTAGAGAATCTTGCCAAGCAGACTAGGAGAGGAGGCCAAAGTCTGGAAATGAAGAAGTTGAAAGAGGAAGAAGCCACTGTCACCAAGATTCTTGAATGGTTGAAGGATGGCAAGGACGTCCGCAAGAACGACTGGTCGCCCAAGGAGGTACGTACGATCTTTCTGTTTCTTTCACCCAATCACTTTGCAAACATGAAACATACCATGATGAATAAGAGCAATTGCTCGAATATAACCCAGCTCGTCGAACACCTCGTTATTTAATCACGTTGAGGTTGTCTTGAGATAAAAACTTGTCTGAATTTGTTATTGTTCACACTGCACTTCACTATATACGCTTGCCATAGGCTATGCTCTGCAGAAGGCTAATTACGGAAACCAATTAGGTTGAGATTATCAACCCTCTCATGCTTCTCACCGCGAAACCCGTTGTCTATCTGGTGAACTTGAGCGAAAAAGACTACCTTCGCCAGAAGAACAAGCATCTGCCTAAGATTGCAGAATGGGTCAAGGAACACGCCACTGGCGATCCTATCATTCCCCTTTCCATCTGCTTTGAGGAAAGATTAACCCGGTTTGAAACCGACGCCGAGGTTGACGAAGAGTGCAAGAAGCTGGGAACCAAGTCGGCTCTACCAAAGGTCATTGTTACCATGCGTAACGCCTTGAACCTAGGCAGCTTTTTCACATGTGGTTCTGACGAAGTCCGACAATGGACCATCCGTAAAGGCACCAAGGCTCCTCAAGCCGCCGGTGTCATCCATACAGGTATGGCCCGAACTCCTCGAGGCTTTTGGAGATGTCAGCTGACGTACATGAATAGATTTCGAGAAGACGTTCATTCAGGCCGTTGTATTCAATTACAATACCCTGAAAGAATATGGTGATGAAGCCTCAGTCAAAGCTGCCGGGAAGATCATGACCAAGGGCAAAGACTACGTCGTCGAGGATGGTGATATTCTTCTCATCAAGGCGGGTGCTGCCAAGGGCTAAACGCCCCCTCCAAATGCTGGTAATTCATACCACAACCCTGAGTAGCTTCAGGAGACTGCTATTTAAAATATCGCGATGGCTTATGAAGCTGTGCCATTTCTTAGCGATGATGGATAGGAAATAGAATACCTACCATAATGAGTTTTCAATATATGCCGCATGCAAGAATTGAAAATGTATTATATGTAGAAAATAGATAATTTGAAGCATTGTCGAATATAATATAATCTAATCTGCACATCAATCGATGTCGCGGCCGCAAACCATTTGTTCTGCGCTTTTGCCTTCCCCGCGTCTAGAGTGTGTCGTCACATGCCCCTCCGTACTTTGAACCCTCAATACTCTCATACATTCCAATAAAAACACAGACATCTGGACTTGCCATCAGCCAGAGTTTTGTCTCGATACCTAATCACGATTCCAATTCGACGTTTATATATCTTGCGCCTTACTCAATTGGACACTTATCTACCCTTTACACCTACCCCGCGCTCGCTCTATCCGAGTGGAAAAACCCTGTACCAAAAGCAACCGAAACACCCATAAACTAAACACAAGAACCTGATAACCTACACGTATATATCCATTTACATTCAGCATCGGGGTTCTTTTCCATAAACCCTTCCAAAAAGATGTTCAAAAAAGAGCACGTTCACTCCCCTCCCTGTACACACTACTGGGTTGTCGACTAACCAAACCAACCACATGAACAGCATTCAACCAGGGTCACGATCCAAAGTCAAGTCCTCGGTGCAGCGTGCCCTTCGATCAAAATTCATTGAAACGTACCCCGGCTTCGAGCCGTATATCGATGAAATCCTCCCTAAGAAAGCTTCTTTGCAAGCTGTGAAGCTGTATGCATTTCGCCTCTTTCACTTTTTTCTTCTTGTGGCTCGTTTTCATTTTCGCATCAGGGCAAAGTGTTGTATCTTCTTAATTACTGACTACTGACTACTGTGTGGAAATAAATGAACAGACCAGATCGAAATACCCTCTACGCAATCGACACAACACCGTTATTCTACCAACCCTTCGACGGCCCTCCAATCCCGCATCTCAAACTCGTGCATTCCTTCCCTGACGCCATCCCCACAATCGGAATCGATCGAGGCGCTATTCGATTCGTGCTCTCTGGTGCTGCGTTGATGGCGCCGGGGTTGACGTCTGCTGGAGGTCGCTTACCGGCGAAAGAAGATGCTTTGGAGGCTGGGGATGTTGTGGCGGTGACGGCCGAGGGTAAGGAGGAGGTGTGTTTGGTGGGGGTGTTGAAGATGGGGACGGAGGATATGAAGGAAAAGGGGAAAGGCGTGGTTATGGATGCAGGGCATTATCTAGGGGATGGACTGTGGAAGATGAATTTGGATTAGGTGTGGATATGTTCTTTTATAAAAAAAAAACAACAACAAAGAGATGGAGCCAAATTTACCATGTAGGCTGTCTCGGGGAGATAAGCCTCGGAGTAATCGATAATGTTTGGTCTTGGACATTGGATCGGTGCATTGTGAAGCTTGTCTATGTATATATGGCTATTAACGCTAAGTGTAGGGTTTAATTTACACTATGAAAATGTGTTATATATAGAAAAAGAAATACCCTAGAAGCGTCTTCAAACGTCATATCATGCTCTGGAGAATATCAAGCTGGAGGTAAGTCGTCTATTCCGCTGCTCCCACCGTCCGAAGCAGTCGTAACAGCTTCACCCTCGTCATCAGTCCGGGATGTGATGGGAGACAAATTGGAGGATGTTCCGGCACTAGTCACTGACGAGATATCACTTCCCTTCCGGTTACGGTGATGCTGTCGTCGTGGAGAAAGAGGAGAGGGTATAGTGGGAACGGGGAGAGTCAGCCCCAATCCCTTCATGTTTCGGCCGTTCACATCGTTACTGCCTGGTTTGTGTGCTGTTACGGCACGTCGAAGGCCAACTCGATCGATTGTTCGGCGCAGCATTTCTCCTGATCGATCAAGAGCTATTAAGAATCTAGCCAGTTCTGCGCAAAGATCCCAGTCGTTTTTCTGGGCTGCTAATCCTAGTAGACGCACCGCATGATCTTCGGTTCTAGCTTCGCTTTCTTCTTCCTCTTCGTCAAGGGCTTGAAGGACAAGTAAGTACCCGGCTGCAGTCTTCAGAGACTTGAGTCTTAATGCTTGTTCGAAAAGGTCCTTTGGCGGTGGAAGGTGAGCGAAGAGAGTGCGCCATGATCGAATTTCATTTTTTCGGGTGCATTGAACCACAATATCAAGGTATACATCTGTTGGGAGAGAAGCCTGTAAGAATGAAATCACGGACGGTAGTAACGGCTGTGACGTCTGGGTTGTGTTGTTTTGTGATTCGCCCCGGCTTGGGCCATCTACAGCATCGTCTAGGACATGATGCAGAAGAATTTCCATGGCGTGTGGGAAATATGACAGGTGTGAATAGTAATGAGACAATGAGAGAGCAGAGGGCATGTCCACATTTGAGAGACTATGTCGGAGGAAATAAGGAAGGAAAAGATGCGACTGTAAATTAGAAAATATTAGCACCACCACTCGGAAACGAGATCCTATTAACTTACGCGAATGGCAAATTTCAATATTGAGAAGGTGACATCTCGTCTCTGAATCATTTCAGACTCCACACCTAGTACAATTCCTTTGTTCAAAAGCACTGATAGTGGATAAAAGTCCACAGGCACAGCAAGCGGTTTCGGGACATCTTCACGTTGAAGAATCTCTTGTACATCACTCCAAGCGACAAGATCTCGTCCACTAAACAACCACAGCGAATCCCTGAGAGACAAATTACTCTGTGCAGCTTTTAGGACTATGTCAGCTGATGGGCTGGTTGGGTTCGGTTCCTCTGTCGGAGGTGAAAAGTTGAAAGACAACTGGTCACGCATCAGGACGTAATATTCTACATCCTGAGCAACTATTCGCATGTCGTATTTCAGATCTCCGGTGCTCGATAGTGACGGCTGTAGTAGGACAAGATTGCCATCCACGAGTAGCAAGACAGAAGCTACTTTGACATCCTGTGACGGATCTCCGTTACCTATTACGCATGTCAATATGAATACATATTAATGTCGGCTGAGCGATTCTAAACATACGCATCTGTTCTTCTGGCAAAATCCAGCTGATAGAACGAACTCTCGTGGGTGCTCGCACAATTCCATAAAATGCTATCTGCCCGACGGGAACTAGAGCCACGCCGCCATGCATAGAATTGATAACATAATGATAAAGTATATTGTCATATGTGTAAACAAGAAGGGAATCCTCCCCAGATGGACCAATGAATACGGCCGGGGAAGGAAGGTGCTCGGTATGGAGAATGTTATTGTTATCCAAAGATAACTCTCTTGAGTATAAGCGAAGCTAGAAAATATGTCAGTCTGGAAATTTTAGCCACGTATACAGTGAAGGTACCTCATATGAACCATTACTTTCGACAGCCGCGATTAGGATATGACCATACCAGCACATCCCACCTCTGACAGCGAACGAATTCTCTGCTTTGGAATCTTCAAACGTTTTCCAACGTCCACTACTAACACTGTAATGCGCCAAACCTCTTCGGCCAGCAATTGCAACATATCGTCCATCTTGCGATACAACACATGCACGTATGGGCCACTGGGCATGGAGATATGCCGGCGGATATTGTGCATGATGCCATAATGAATCTTTTCCAGAGATGGTCATGAGGTCTGGTAGATCATGGCCCCGGTATAGAATAATTTCAGTGCCTGTTTGTAAGAGCGCCCTGGCTAGATTAGCTGGAGAGTAGCATCCCGTTAAGGCACTACGCGCTGTTTCCAATAGCCATAGCCTGCGTTCATTTTTACACGATAGGACGATATCGGAGCCACCGCCTATCCAACATCCCATTGACACTCCGGTCAGCCAATCTTCGGCGTTATCTTTGGCCATAGTGCGATCAGCTGAGAAGCTACTGCCTCCTACTTTGCCAAAAACACTCCAATTCGCCCAGCCGCGTTCGTAACCAGCAAAAAAGCAATACCCATCTGGAGAGTAGCTCATGAAAGTTAGACTTCCAGTAGCTGTTAGTGAAGCCGGCGGCTGAAGTCTATGTGAGAGCACCACGTTTCCTACATAGTCTTTCGCTGTATAGACCAAAACTTCGCCATTGGCGCAACTAACCGCAAGCAGAGAGAATCTCGCGTTAACCGCTGCCTTGACTGCCACGTTATCATCGTTTGTAGGCGTATGGAAACAGTGACCTGCGAACAGTTTTGACGTCTCCTCCGACTCAGGAGGAAGCTCACTGTTTTTCCTCTGTACAGTATATGCACGTCCTTCACTAGTCACCCATATCAATAGACTCATAGCCCGATCATAAACCATTTCGGTGACGGTGACTTTCTTGGATACGTTCAGAATGCGACTTAGAAGTTCCGAGGTCGTTTGGCTCCCATTCTCATCCGGTGCCCATCGGATACATTGAATCGCAGCTGGTTTCAGGGTAGCGACGAGAAGTTCCTTATCCAGAGCCAATGCTTTCCCAATGCCCGATTCTACCATGATTGCCATTCGAAATCGCATGCTAACATCTTTAATATTATTAAACTCCTCGCTTCCAAAATGACGGGCAAGTTGTTGACGACGGTGCGGATTGGTGTGATCAAAATGTTGTTGGAAAACTCGGGTATTGGGGTCAGAAGCAATTGTATATGTGAGGAGATAGCCCTTCAGAGTCTGTACGACAAGAATTGTAGAATCGGGATGCAAAAGAAGGGAAACATTCGGGCCATATGTTTTCATCGAGGAGGCAGAGCGAGTGACAGCGGCTACGACAACAGCAGGCTAGGTTCACTTAGCGAAGAGTACATTCGGAAATGATAGAATTATACATACCTTCGTCTGCCAGATTGTCATAGACGATTCCGTCATTGTCGCAAACAGGTGTCCAGACCTAGAAGCACAAAGGCCAGCAATGGGCTCGTCGGCCCATGTCGTCGGCTTGGGACTCTCAGAGCCCCGCGCGACTTCGTCTTGCGGAGGCTCATCCTCAAAAAGCTCGCTGTCAGACTCTTTGTAGTCGGTCGATGGCGTTATGGGAATGCTAGGTCCATTGACCGCGTACACCCGGGGGACTCCATTCGGCCAGTACATGGCTCAGCGTGGGAAGGTCGCGTCACGGGAGTGGTAACAAACACCTCGAGACATTTCTCCCGAACGGAGATCGTGCCGAACCAGGGACGCACTACCAAGGATACAACCGTGCCATAGCCATAAGTACTCCTGGAAAACCGAATTTGCGTCATGAACAGGGGCGGTCAGGGTGGTTGTTGTTCGGCAGCTCCGCAGAGAGCAAGCCCGGTGGAATCACGTGTCGATAACTATCGGTCCCATAGGGGCCACCGAAGCGTCTAGACGGACGTCCCACCACCGTTCTTGCCTTAAAAGGAGCTCCCCGCATTTTCCGAGGCAGCCTTTTTACTTCCAGGAACACCAGATTGACCCTGCTTAATCCTGCGCATTATCATGGTGAGTACTGTTCTTGTATGTTTCGCCACTCGGACTAATATGGTTTCTAGGCGCCCACCGAATCCAAGAAGCGCTTGGCGCTCGCCATCATCGATTTCTTAGGATCTAGTTTAAAGGACGGTACCTTGACTGCGGAGGACGCCGACTCTATCGAGATCGCACAAAACTGTATCGCTGAGACGTTCAAGGTCGACCCAAGCGATACTGCTGCCGTACAAGATGCTCTAGGAGGCCAGTCGCTAGCGAGTATCTATAGTGTCTATGAGAAGCTCAAGAACAAGACGGCGGCCGGCTCTGCGGCTCCCAAACAGGAAGAGGCCAAACCAGCAGCAGCACCCAAGTCTAACGCCACCCCAGAGTCCGACAAATTGAAATCAGAGGGAAACGCTGCCATGGGCCGCAAGGAGTATGACGCAGCTGTCGATTTCTACACCCAAGCACTCGCAATTGCCCCGTCTAACCCGATCTACCTCTCTAACCGTGCAGCCGCCTACTCGGCCTCGGGCCAACATGCTAAAGCCGCCACTGATGCCGAACTCGCTGTGAATGTGGATGCGCAGTATGCTAGAGCTTGGAGTCGGCTGGGACTCGCACGCTACGAGCTGGGTGATGCCAAGGGTGCCGTTGAGGCCTACGAAAAGGGTATTGAAGCTGAAGGCAACGGCGGGAGCGATGCTATGAAGAGGGGACTGGAGACCTCACGTCGCAAGGTCGAAGAAATGAAGCGTGCGGAGTCTGCGCCTCCCGCCGAAGAAGTGGACACCGCCTCTGGAGCTTCTCGAGGGGCTCCAGGCGGAATGCCAGACCTTTCTTCCCTTGCTGGCATGTTCGGTGGCGGCGGTGCCGGTGGTGGTATGCCAGATTTAGGGTCACTCATGAGCAACCCCATGTTTGCGAGCATGGCCCAAAATCTGATGAGCAACCCTGAGATGCTTAACAGCGTTATGAGCAATCCTCGTCTCCGTGAGATGGCTGAGAACTTCGGTGGTGGAGGTGGTGGAGGCGGTATGCCCGACATGTCGTCCTTGATGAGCGATCCATCGATTGCCGAAATGTAAGCTTATTGATTATGAATTTTATGGCTGGCAGTTTAACTGACTATCCGATTTATCAGGGCGAGAAATATGATGGGTGGAGGCGGCGGAGCTGGCGGAGCTGGCGGAGCCGGTCGAGGAGCTGGAGGACAGTAATCAACCCGTGAAGTTGACCTGTACGATCTATGACTATAATTATCACTATCCAGACAGAACCCTCGCTTGAATCTATTCATAGCCGATAGATTATGACAGTTATCTTTTGGAGCATTATTATTCTTTGACAATATCAACATGGCCGTGGTGTTAGCAGATCAACATCAACCACTGAGGAAACTGTTTGGGTACGACAGCCATTCTCAATTGCATCAGTATCAAGGTATCCGGCATTGGCTACAATACATGCCGTAGCGGTTTGCTGAAAGCTGCTTTGGATAGTAGCATCGACTTGCCAGCTTGATATCTTTAGTTGTATGTCGATCAATCAACTGATACCAGTATGATTTCCCAGATCACTCCCTCTCGGCCCTTCAATTTTCAATCGTATTGAATACATGTATATAAGAGTAGTATTTACAGTGGGTGATCCCATCCGAGGCACCTCCCCAACTGTTTCAGAGGGAATAAAATACTATGCCACCACCAATAGAAAGCCAGGAGGTGGAAAAGATAAGTGGATGATTTTGTCAAACTTTTTCGCCCACAACAGCATGCCGAGCATAAAACGTACAAAATCAAGTCGATTGCCAGCGCCTGCTATGACCGCAAACGATGAGAGGAGATATTCGTTGGAAGAAGAAGTAGGAAAAAAATCATGCGAGGCACGCCCAAGGCGATCACGCTGGCATCTCACAATAGAAAAGTCGGGAGATAAAGTACAGGAAGTGAAGTAGTACTCAATGACAGCTTAATAAAACAAATACCTTGACACAATATACTCCATCCCGCCAGTGTCTAGTATGCACGATAAATATGGTACAATCAGATGATTAAAACAATAGCCTAGTCCGTAATGACCCTATTGAGGCCATCCAGAAAATTTCCTAGTTAATACCGTGACCGTATAAAGAAACATTAGATGTAGTCTCTTGCTGCTTTTTGTAATTCGATCATTCTCCAACCTCGGGTCTCCGGGTTGTTGACGTCTTCAGGAATCCTAGTAACGCCGATGGCGTATGTGACAAGCTGGACACGATCTTCCATGCCAGCAGCTAGCTCGTTGGTTTTAGCGTTGCGGTAAACATGAACTTCCTGAGTGCGGCAGGTGATCACAAAAACAGGAATATCGCCAGGATCCAGCATGCGGGCGTTGGCAATATCTACGCCTCGGATATCCAGAATGCGGCCATCTGACTTCAATCCGAGTGTGGTATACTGCTGCGCCAATGCAGAGTACACTGAGAATTGCGCATCTGAAAGCCAAAGCTTCAGAGTCTCAGCATCTCCTTTGACATATGCATCCAGAACTTCGGGTAAGATGTATTCGCGCATCTCCCGAAGAAATGGTTCCAGTTGGAAGCTGGGGTCCATCTCGCGGAATTTCTTGATAACTTTAGCGGTCTCGTTCTCGGCAAAAAACCCGGCAACTCGATCTGAAATGCTTCGGGCTGTTGAGATAAGAGGATTTTCGGATTCGTTATAGGTATCTTTAAGGGAGAAGAGCTTCTGCATCATGGGACTCGAGTCGCGGAAACCGCGCCAAGATTCTTTCCAGGCGGCATCTTTGTGCACTGTCAAATTCGTGCCGGCTCTACAATAAAGTAAGCATCACATCGAAGATATATGAAAAAAAAAGTATAGACTCACTCTGGATCTGCTTCCATCTTTTCGACCTTTGACCATCGGCCGGATTTTGCTTCGTTTTCCTCACGCAACTGTCGTTGACGTCGGCGTTCCTCCTTTTCTACCCATCCACCATACCGTGAGCTGCTGCCATCATCTATGGCATCCTTCACGCCCCCAACTGCCGTCTTGTAGGCTTCGGTTTCTCGCACAGGCCTGGTGACCTTTTCAATGCCTTTACCCGTTGCAGAGACTCCCTTGCGAACTCCTTTGACAACAGGTGTATTCCATGTCCAAGCCGCACTTTGCCCGATAGCCTTTCCGGTTGACTTCAAAGCGGTTGAGGTAGTCGATGTTGCAGTACTCGAAGCTGCTTCATAGGCAGCACGGGCACGCTTGACTGACTCACTTTCGGTGAATTGGTGTGCAGAGGATGCAAGTGCTTTGGTGGACTCTTCCCATTCCTTCGACTTTTTGAATTCGGATTGCAATGTTTCTGTAAAAACCTGCCAAGGAGTCTTATCTCCGTGAGGTGGAGGTGGAGGAGCATCTTTTTTCTCGCCCTCTTGAGACTCGGAGCCTTCTTCCTTCTGATCCCCTTCCTTTTTATTATCCTTCTCTGTATTGGGTTCAGATTCAGAGCCAGTCTCTTGGGTTTTCGCTTTCTCCTGACCCGGTTGTGACTGTGAGTTCTTTTTGTTCTTATTGTAGATTGGCGTAGAATGTAGGCCTCGTCTGAGGAGCAACGAGGACGAGAGAGGCAAGGCTGTAGGTGAAAGAGAAGCCCCTGAAGGATAACTGGTTTGTAGACCAGACTGAGCCTGGTTTAACAGCCTGTAGAGCGCAATGTTATGGCCATTCGGTCTTCGCGAAGCACGTAGAATTGCGGCTGTCCGCGTTGCGCTCGTCGAAGCGAATTTTGCGGTGGAAATCATCTTCGGCTCACCTCGGGGAGAATAGATAACACGAAAGACAGATAGCGCTGTCAGCTTTCCCCAGGCAAGCACAGCACAGCCCGGCCGAATGGAAAAATAAAAGGAAAGAAATGGTAGGGGAGGTGCTGGAAGAGCTGTTTGGCTTCGGAGCAGTGGCGGAGAAAATGTTCGTCCTAGAAGGCCCGATCAGCGCGCCAAGACCCGAAAATCCATTTGCTCACAGCAAAGACCGCCTTCCTTTCTGACGCCCTTCCACAGCAAGACGGTGCAAGAGCGTGGCCATCTTTCTGCATCTCTTCTGTTTTCAATTTCTTAATTCACAACTCCCTTCAGGTTCCCATTGAATTCAGCCAAGAAAATATTTCAACCTGCCTAGCTTCTCGAGTTGCGACGGCCTCGGCATTATCATTCACACCCGCCCACAAGACCAACCATGAAGGCAAGGTTATGGAATTCTTTAGAGCAAGCCATACCATGGGCGACTCGTGGCAAGTTCCAGTCATTATCGCGCTTTGAGTGTACCTCGAGCTTTTCAACCACATCTTCAACACGTGCACCACCGGCCACAGCGAAGGATGCCATGCGCCAGAAAGAAAATGATCTTCTGAGGCCAAGCCAAACAACAACCTCCAACTCGGCAGTGCAGTCAGAAGGCCTTAATGGTGTTCTTAGTATTATGAACTCTAGGTATCAAAACGCAGGGCAACGAGGAGCGAGCTACATCGATGGTTTGCGAAAGAGACAGGAGCAGCATTTCACTGCATACGGCAATCGTACTCCTCCTCACAACCTACATATCTACGCACATAAGCACAATACCTTAATCACACTCACACGACCAAACGGCGACCCCCTTATGTCCCTCGGGTGCGGCAACATAGGCTTCCGCAAATCCCATCGGGGCGGTTACGACCCAGCATTCCAGCTATCCTCGCATGTTCTCGCACAGATTCAGGAAAAAGGCTTTCTCCACGATATCAGCGGCATCACACTTGTGTTTCGTGGCTTCGGACATGGCCGCGAAGCCTTTACCAAAGTACTGCTGGGCAATGAAGGCCGCAATGTTCGACCGCTTGTTACTCGGGTTACAGACGCTACTAGGCTCAAGTTCGGTGGTACAAGAAGCAGAAACGTGCGCAGACTTGGTTAAAAGGAGGGAGTCAACACTGCTTAGAAAAAGAAGTGTGATAGCCCGCTCTTTTCCAAGCCGAAATAGAATGCGACAGTGGCAACTGCACGAGAATGGGTGATCGTATGAATATGGGTTCCAACACCTCAAATTTCTGTATATTATGTTTGGAGAATAAAGTAGTCGTGAAACTATTTATTGTTTGGGCGTGAATGATGATGCAGGGCCATCAACGTAGACAAAAGTTGAACCATGTAAAAATAATATGGGGGAGCTCTTCCTAGCGCGGACTAGCGTGACATGTGAACGCATGGCGGGTGTCGATAGGCATCATGAATATCAGCTTCCACCAGCATGGCTTCTTCCACGTCTAGCAGATTATATTAAGGCTGAAGCATCAGATAACGCCATATTCCAGATGATTATCACTTGTCTCAACTGAGCCATCTTTTTGTTTCAGCGTTCTTGCTGTCCTTCATCCTCCCCCCCTTTTATCCAGTCGCGTCTTGGTGCAGTCTGCTGCATTTGCGGGCACTTGGAAGCTCGCCGACCAGCCTTTTAATTGACGACTTAGGCACAGCTTCATAGCTTTCATGCTTTGTGCCTCGTTTATCCAATGCTCTTTGGATGCTCCCTTTAAATCCTTTTATCCGTGCCTTCTTTCGAAGCACTATACCTGGACAGTGCGTCCCGGTAGATAACCATGTATGCGCAACCTGGGTCCGAAGCCTCTCTCCATCTCTAACCATCTATAGGTTCTTCTAGTGCCTACCACCGAGTCCCTATTGGGATCGAGGGACCGAGAATCTGGCGCATTATACTCCGACATTGTTTCCTCCGAAGAGTTCCTTGGAAGTCATGTCCTGCGAATTCCCAGCTCGATCGGCTCCCTCAATTCCACCAATGTTCGCGACACCCGGACCAAAGCAAAACAAGTGTCAACCGCGAATGGCCGTACTGTGATAGTCAAGGATAATTCAGTATTTAGTAATAAGGGTGGGTTTTGGTACAACCGGGCCGCTTACGTTTCTAACATATATTTCTAGGCTTCAAGTCGCTCAATCAGGCTCATTTGCTTACTGATGTCCTCTACTATACTCCGAACAATGATAGCCACCCATGGCTTATATATTATATCTCAAAGCCACTGATCGGCTCCTTCGATGCAGGAAAAGTGGCTCCTGCAGTGCCTCCAGATACAGCTCTTGTAGCCAGTACTACGCCAGTCGAACCCGGTCCCGAGGATGCGTCGAACCCTCGCAAGCGCGATATAAAAACATTTGAGGAACTATTATCCCATTTCCCAATGATCTCACGGCAGATGCAACCGGGACTCGAACGATTGTTTCGCGAATTTGGTAAAGAGCTTGGAAAACCATTACCTCCACCCCCCTCACATTCGTCATCGTCATCCCCTGCTAAGGAGGACCTTCCGCTGTTTCATGATGACTCGTTACCTCCAGACCGACTTCCTTTCCATTCTGAGGAATTTTTTGAAGATGATGAAGATCTTATGCGCCGCAGCTTAGAGACTGCGGTCACAGCAGGTATTGACCTCTTCCGCCTCGTGGACAAACAACAGCTTTCTCTTCTTGGTGCCACCACTGATTTGACTGGACCTCTGGTGGAGCGACTTATTGAGCGCTATATTGTCCAGCAAGTTCATGAAAAACTATTATTTCCCAGACTTTGCAGCTTTCGTCGGTCTGAGGATACCGAGCTTGATACGAGGATTCGACAAATGGAAAATATCGACGTTTCACAAGTTGGCATAACTATTGAAGGAGGATTTCGCGGCAAGCATGAATTAATAAATCGCCTTAGTAGGGGCGTAGAAGAGTTTCGGAGAATGAACAGTGCAACTTGTCCACAAGACATGTTAGATGTTCTATTGGCTACTATCAAAACAGTCACGGGTTCTGGGGCGACAGAACAAGGGGCTGAAGCATCTGAGAAAACCTGGATGCCTGCTTTGACAGTCAATGCGGATATTCTTGTTTCACTGCTGCTAGTTGTGGTCATCAGATCTCAGGTGCATCGCCTCCAAGCAAGACTTCTTTACATGCAACACTTTATATTTGTGGATGATGTCGAGAGCGGCGAAATGGGCTACGCGTTGAGCACATTTGAAGCCGTGCTATCCTATCTCGTGACGGATTCTGCTCCGCTCCGCAGAGCCAGCATGCGTAACAAACGCCTGTGGCAGGCAACGAAAGCAGGCAACGTCAGAGAAATGAAGACCATAATGGAGCCCGATGGAGATGATGAATATAGCATCAATGAGGCAACGTCCGCCATTCATCTCACATCGGAAGTGGACAACAGCGACGCAGTTCAATCCGAGCAACAATCAATTAGATTTGCTTCTTTCAATGAAAGTTCAATGGAATCGCCGATAGCATCACAGTTAGGCGATGAATCATTAGACCCTCCTCCATTGTCTCATGTATTTCCATTCCAAACATGGGCCGGTCTTCCAGCCTCTGAAACTATGCCACGGACCCGCAAAAGGGTGTCAATGGATGTAAGCAGCTTATCAGGCTCATCAGCTGTCTCCTTACTATCCAGAACAACTACTCTTACATCAACCCTGAGCGGGCTTGAGGGCGATACCTCAATAGAGACATTAAGCCGAACCCAAGATCCTGCTGGAGACTCAGTACCAATGATGGCTGTGGAAAACCGCCAACCCAAAGCTTTGAAATATCTTCTCGACCTCCAAGACTACTACCCTTTGGAACTCATTCTGGAAGACATCAACCGTGACGGAACCACACTTCTGAGTGCAGCTGTTCAGCATGCTCACAAGGAAGCCGTCGAAATAATCATTAACTTTCTCTTCTCAGAGGCAGACCAGCCTACAATCGTGGGATATCTAGAGAAAGCAGATATTCGAGGACGTACAGTTGCACACTATTTGTTCAGTGCCCCTTATTTAATGGCAAGATTGGGCAACCTTTTACCATGGCAAAAGAAGGACAAACATGGCCAGACTCCTCTTTTCGCGATATGCAGGTCATATGATCACCCAAATTATCAAGCCATGGTGAATGAAGCCTTGACTGTTGCACAACAGGCACAGGGTGATGGAAAACCTTTACGGCTAGAGGATCACGTTGATTTGAAGGGTAATACGCTTCTGCATATCGTTAGCGATCCCTTGATTACAATACGAATTCTCTCGGAAACCGACTGTGACCCAAATGCCACGAACGAGAAGAAATTCACACCACTAATGATGGCTAGCAAATATGGCCGTGTAGATCAGATGCGCAAGCTGCTGGCAGACCCGAGAGTGGACATACATATCAAGGAAAACCGCGGCCTGACAGCTATTGAACTTGCCAAAGATGACGAAGTCCGGAATAAAATCGATGATCTGATCTTACTCCTGAACCCACCATCTAGCCCGCACGATGTTACTAGTCGAATAACCACTGTCGTTCGCTCGTACTTTGTGGAAGATGCGACGGTACGCTTCATTTTGAAGTCAGGTGCTCCGGTTCTAAGTAGCGATGCAACTAATGGAACATCTCGGCCTACTACAACTACTTACAGTATAACCACATGCCGCCGTTCATTTGCTGATTTTGAAAATTTAGCTAAATGTCTCGCGGTGGAGCATCCAGCTTCATATATCCCGCTTCTATCTGAGGTTCGAAACCCGTTTCAAGTCCATTCAAAACCATCTCGAGCTGTTCTCCATGATACGCAAGATCGACTTGACGAGTTCTTGAAAGTGCTGCTTGCGCATCCAACCTTTTCGACGCATGAGATGCTTTGGGAATTCTTCCTTGTACCTGAACTCCAGCCTGACATGATGGTCGATCGATCCCAACGTAAAGCGTCGGTATTGTACGAGTCCATATATGATGACTATGACCCAATAAGCCCCGAGGGCATACGGGACACGGAGCAATTTGTATCTCAAGCTCAGGATATTGTTCGAGCTGCTCATGCCAACACTCGGAGCGTCATCAGGCGAGGGCACTCGTTGCAACATGCGGCATTCGATTTCGGTGACGCTGCTATACTATGTTCATCTAGCCTTTCAACACTGAGAGCGCCAACTAATGCCTTGCCCACCTCGCATATCGACGCTTTTGCTCGGTATGCTGCAGCGGTAGCCACATCAACCTCAGATTCATCTCCTCTTCTCCAATTTCTCACAACTATCACCTCAATACAAAGTACGACCACGGCCATTTCGAATGCACTTTCTCGCCCCGGTAGACTCGTTGACATTCTCGCATCGACAAACCGTAATCTCTCGCGATCGAGATCATCACTCGTCTCATCGTCCTTACCCCGGAAATTCAATCTCAATCTTCCTGTGTTGGAAGAATCTCGGCAGAAAAATATACGAGATTTGGAACAGAAGATTAGTGAGTCTGAAGCTCAGGCCTCACGATTAGCCCGAGAAGTATCCTGGAACAAAGACATTGTGGTCGGTGAGCTTGCTGGATGGACATCTTGGCGTGAAAAGGTTGGACGAGATGCAATCCGTGCTTTCGTCAAGGCGACGGTGGTCCAAGAGAGGGAGCGCGGACGACGTCTAGAACGCTGCCTGCGAGCTATCAAGGAAGCGAATTCGTGACAAATACTACCATTTGATCAAGTGGTGGGTTCATGATTCGTCTCTCCCCTTCGTCTCTGTGTGTTTTTATAGATATGAATTCATTATAGATAATTTTGCATAATGTCTTCCCTGTCTCATATTAGATCATCCCAGGATCAAGAAACGTGTCTTGAACGGAAAATTAATCTTCACTTTAATCAGAGTCAATAATATCATTTACGCCTTGGTATATACAATGCTTCCGTACAGGAAGAGAAAAAGGACGTTAAGTTCTCCTCAAAGGATTTCTAAACACATCGCTAAAGACATCAAGTTACCAAAATGTGATTATACAGAGGTATGTCCCAACAACAAGTAAAATCAGATTCAGAAGTTACTCTCGACACGATATCTATGACGAATTCTGCGTTAACGGTATAGATTGGTCTCGTGCAGCTTGATGGCGATCCACACTAGTAATGTGTGTAACGTCTTCCACAGGGTGGTGCAGTTCTGTACTCTCCAGAGGAGGTGTCACGACAACCGGGATACTCGGATGCGATGATGCCTGGTCATCTATGGGCGAAATGTTGTCGTCGGTTTGACTTTCTCTCCTCCTCTCTATCGCAGGGCGAGGTTGCTCAGTGTTTATCGTATCCACCTGGTGCATCGGCACATACGTGTCGCCCCGTAACACATAAATCTGCTGCGACGATCTTCGCTGCGATTGATCTGTCTCTTCAACCACGGCGAACTGTAGTGACGACGCACGGCTTCTACTGAACATGATAGACTCGCGCTCCGATTGAAACGAGGCGCGTTTTGTCAGCGCTTCCTGGTCGTCGTCGAATGGACTGAGATGCTGTGATTGGACTTTGCTTTTCTTCCTTTGTCGAAGACTCTGGTACCAGCCGCGCCGCGTGATGCAGTTGTCGCTGCTGAAGAGATACATAACTAGAACGCCAGCAATGATGACGGCAAAAACCACGCCGATGACGATTCCTGCAATGGTGATCCCGTTGCTTTTGTCTGAGTCTCCAGAGTCGCGAGTGTGAATAGTCGATACTGTTCTCGAGACTACATCGGTCCAGGTAGGAGCCGCGAAGGCACAAGAAGAAGCTCCGAGCAAGAGCAACGCGGAAGTATACATTTTGAGGATGGATTGAGGGGCTAATGGAAGGTAGAAAGGAGAGTAAGGGTTGGGAAGGAAGTAAAAGTCGAGTCCAGCGCTTCAATACTAAGCAGAGGCGATATCAACGGCGATTCATTCAATGATCAGCAATAGATCTCCAGGATCTAGGTTTGTATGTAACTGGTCTATGGTACGGAAAACCTGCGCGAGTACTCTACGGTATTTTGGGATTCATCACATTTTATATTCAACCGACAACAAGAAGAACCTCGCATTATCCGATATCCGATGAGCCAATCTTAGAAAACTCACAAACACCGCCTCGTTTAGAATACTTCACTAGTATCTCAGCCTAGTAACCCGACTAGGGAACTAGTAACCTTATCCTTGGGAAGCACAGATAATATGGGACGAACCGAGTCAGGATCTCGTGGGCGCAGTCATACTAACTATCCCGTCATCCAGCCTTGCTGCGCTTTGAAGTCTGAAGGAGGCTAGGTGGCAAGTGCAAGTCTAATAGAGAGCAACTAACATAACGGTAGTGACTCCTCGGGCCAATAATAGACTCCCGGATGCGAGTTTGAAAGATGTGATCACGCTGGTAGTTTTAAAATCATCCATGGATTATTTCCAGCCTCGAAAGAGGCTCAGCCAGCCGTGAGGCTCTCGGCTAGTTGCTGGCTGTTCACTGAGCAATACGAACGGAACTTCAATATTAAAGGGTCAAATTGCGATCATCTGTTCCGGTTCGCCTAGCTTTTCGAGCCAAGCTCCAGACACTTCAACCCACAACATCGTTGCCGTGCTGGCAGGATAAAATTAAAAGACTGTTGGCGTGATTTAGTCTATGACCAGTCACGGCTCAGGACATATACGGTCTGCGTTTGTATTCGGGCTTTGCTCAGCCGCAGTCGACCTAACGCTGCGCCCTAGCCCTAATTCGCTGCTAGTTGGGCCCTGATTTCCTGACTGGCTCGTAATACGCCGATTGGGTCGACAAGATGTGTTGGGCCTGTTGGTTAGCTAATGCTTTGACGGCTGTTGGTTCTATCATTAGAAACCGCTATTTCTTGGAGTTCATCGCCGAATATCGACTCCTTCAATGACTGTAAAGAGCCCCTAGGCTGCTTTTGAATTTTGATCCCACGACCAGAAAGAAATAGATATTGTCTTTTTAGCTAAATAATCTTTATATCCTAATCGCTGTGGTGGTGATTAGCCACCTTATCTGTGATCCAACAATACCTCTATAAAGTGGATGTCGATATAAATTGTAGCTAGTCCAATAAAATTATATGGCCTTCACACACAGTATTTCAAATTCAATCTTATTGTGGTGATTCTTTAGAAGCGTAAGTTAATTTTATGTACTCAATCTCGTCGACTCAGTCGATCCGGAAATAAGCAATCAATCAACCCGCAGTCTAAGTCGAAATTAAAATATATAAGACAGGTTCCTTTCGTCGACTTACATATGTGCTTAGACCCGAAACCAGAGATAACCGCCAATTGGAATTCTTCCTTTACTCTTACATGTAGTTCAACGTATCACCAATACTGTTGTGGCCTCGAGCCATTGCTTAACCCGTTGACTGGTTCATGCTGTACAAAAGACCCATGGAGTTACAGTAATGTTTTCCTATGATCAAGTGTATTTTAAGAACAGCAACCTTGACCTGCTGCCAGGCTACGTACATGTAAAAGAAGACTTGGTAAATAGTCTAAGAAGCTACATTGAAATGCACAGATATTTAGTTCATTAAGAACAGTGAGATTGTGCTGTAATGGCGCATCACTCTGAAAATATTCGTTCAGGGTATGATCCTTCAGGTTGCTGTTCTAGTTACGACGCTGTGGTATGGTCGAGGTGGAACCGCCCAATATATGATGCCATGTATGATTGAAGCTGTCAGGGGCGCTATCCAATGTACCCAATGATATGAGTAGAAGTGTGTGCCAACCATAGCCCCAAAACACCTAGCAGGGTTTCCAGCTATATAAACCAAAGTCCCAATTATTAGCAAATAAATTGAAGAAGAAGAAAAGGCCGTGTTTACATACAGTAACCGCTATACCCAGTCACAGTAAAACCTGTCGCGAAGCTCGATATGCCAAGGATCAGTCCGACAAGGATGGGCCCGAGTGAAGGGCCATACACAGCTTTCTGTCGTGGGTCTAAGCCAATGCCAAACGCCAGAAAAACAGCTAGAAAGTCAACAGTGCACTCGATTGTAAAGGCACTGCCAATAGGTATAACATTTGGATCAAAGTTGCAGCCTGGAACAAAGAACTACAAAATAAGTTAGCTATCTTACAGTAACATTGATGGGATGCACTCGCTTACAGATCTGCTATTCAAACTTGCCCTCAAAAGGAAACCTGCAACGGACGCCCCAAGTAGTTGAAAACCGATGTACAAGACACTTCTGGGAAAGGTGGAGAGCCTAGCGAAAAAAGTTGCCATTGTAATCATAGGATTTAAATGACCGCCTGACAAAGGTCCAGTCGAAAAGATGAATAGTGAAAGAAGGATCCAATTCGCAAAACCTGCTACTAAACTCGGCACGAAAGGTCCGGATGAAAAGTCCCTATTTGATTTTAGTTGCATGTTAATACACCTCATATATCAATGGCTTCTGACTTCACTACACCTGACAAGCCGATGGCCATGAAGCAGCTGATATATACTAGAAGGCAAGTCCCTGTAGATGAAAGTCAGCGTGGCGTTTTAAACGACACAAGGCTGTCTCTGCATAAGGCCAACAAAGACAATGACGTACCCATAGCTTCTATAACTGCACTTTTCCATAAATTAAGCTGTAAGAATTGTATTAACGAGAATGAATCGCTCCATGAGAGCGACGACGCCGCATCGGGGACATTTTTTAACAGCTCGGCATACTCCGAATCATCCTTATCAACAGTGAACTCTTGATTTGCTCCTATACGGCCAGCGAATGGGGTTTGAACTGAGGTTGATGAGTTTGTATGCCGTCGAATCGCTGTGATTGCGTTGGCTGCGCGTATTCGACGAGTCGTCGATTTTTGATTTTCGACATCCATCGCCGTGGGCATAGCCACTCTAGGGCAAGATCAATAATATTTGACTAGTATATCAATATTTGAACAGGCCTAGTATTTCGTGGTTGGTGGAACGCTCTTTTCGAATGTTAGACTGCTGTACGACCTTGTCAATTGATTTAGGTTCAATTCTTTTCTTGGGGACCGGGTGGCGGCTGGAATGCTGTATATAGCTAGATTTTCCGGCGCCTTATGCTAGTCATGGATACGATTAGGAAGAACCCCTTTCATGTACATATGCACGCCTACGCTAAGCCAACATTGAATTTAGAATTCTGCTAGCACGGTCGGTAAATGAGAATTTATATGAAGCAAGATGCGCTTAAAAGAAGAACAAGGGAACCCGGAAAATTCTAACTTTTTTCAATATAGTGCGAATCACATGTACCAGTTAAAAAGACCCTTTATGAAATTCTAAAATGAAGGATATCATGAAATAAAAAGTGTAGTAATTGACAGTCCAATCAGTAAGTTACATGTAAGGGCTTATAAATCCCTAAGAATGCTTTATAAGCTGTGGTGATGTATGTTAACTAACTTAACTAGTTAACTTATAAATGTTAGTAAGAACTAAGAGCTTAGTCACATCTTTTTGGCCTAACTTAACTAACGCTAGTTAACCAATCATGAATTAATCTGTCTGTCGTCACGGTAGCTAGTATCATTATTTATGGTCTATATACACTGTTGCGGGTGTAAAATATTGCATATATTAATGGATCTATAATTGATACATAGTTTCTGGATGGGTATCGATATCTAAATAGAGGATATGACCTACAAGTATCGATTTCGACGGTAAAAGATGCAAAATATTCTAGTTACTAAGCAGCAGCCAAATCTCAAATGCCATGCAACGTCAGATTCAGAGGCTGTTAAACATGTCTGTTACATGTATGATGTCAACTGGGCTGTTATGTATTAACCCTAATTTTCGCGTATGATCAAAAAATGCCTGTTGACCACGATACATGCCAAGTGCACCATTGAGGTCTGCGCTGTTTTAAATCAACATTGATTAATATAAAGCCTTTTGCACATTCATCACCTTATCCATAGACAAATCAACAATAGACCTATTTAATATCAAAGGAAAATCCGCCCTCACCACCGGGGGCGGTCGTGGAATTGGGCGATCCATGACTATCGGGCTTGCAGAAGCAGGTGCTGATATTGTACTTCTCTTAGTTGCGTAAAGCCGTCCTCGTTTAATCCGACCTTCTCTAACAATTATTTCAAGAGCGGAATGTCTCTCAAACAGAAACTCAAAACCAAATCGAGAACCTCGGTCGCAAGTGCTTCATTTATGCAGCCGACCTTGAAATCAAGGACGAGGCTTCAAAAGTCATTCCTGAAATATTCTCCAGGCACAAGACTGACATTCTTGTAAACGCAGCTGGCATTCAGCGTCGGTTTGCGGCTGTGGACTATAGCCAAGAAACGTATGATGAGGTCATGCAGGTAAATATGGGCTCCACATTCAGACTTTGTCGTGAACTAGGCAAGCATTGGATTGCGAATAACATCAAAGGAGTTATAATAAACACAGCCAGCTTAGCTTCATTTCAAGGAGGAGTGATAATGCCAGGGTATGCTTAAGCAAAGGTGGAGTTGCCATGTTGACCAAGGCACTCTCCAACGAATGGGCGATTCATGGCATCCGTGTAAATGCTATTGCTCCAGGATAGATTAATAACTAGCCTTGATATTTTGGAGAGGGACTAATTTTAAACAGATAAATTGCTACGGATATGAATACAGACACAAGATCTGACCCGAATAATGATTATTACAAATCTATCATGGACCTAATTCCCAGTGGAAAATGGGGAGAGCCAGATGATTTCAAAGGAACAGTGGCCTTTCTTGCTAGCAAAGCTAGTTCATATATTACTGGACAGATTATTACTGTTAGTAACCTCCTTACCCTAAGTTTACCTTAATTAACAATTTCAGGTCGATGGCGGTTGGATGGCGAGGTAGACCTCTCGCCTCTTTCCTCTAATTGGAAAGTAGTTGCTGTAACTTTTTTTCAAATCGTTATGTATGCCTACGCATATCAGGCTCCCGAGCACAAATATGCTATTATTTGCATGGTGGAATCCGATATTTGATGATTCTATGAGAGTTGATGAGTGGGGAAAGTTGTTTCATTCTTCTAATTGCACCCATTATAATAAGAAATGAACTGCGTGCTTGACCACGCAAGATGCCGTATCTAAGTAAATGCATCAATTGAGTCTTTGGGCATGGAGGCTGCAAATCCTCAAAGCTATATAGAGGACGAAGTGTGTCTAGATATTCTATTAAGATTTCCGATGTGTTGAGACTATTTTCTATATTTTCTATATGTTCTATCTTTATGAGAACGATCGCGGAGAAGGCCTGGTGGCGTCTGATTGGGCTGCAGTGACATCACTCAACGACGTCATCTAGGCAACCCTATTGTTAAATATAAGAAAGGCATGCAGCTCTCAACCGTTGCTTCCTACACTCAAGAGAACAAGCAGAACACATTTACTACCGTCAACGCAACCAATCGCTACATCCAGAGTTTATCTAAAATGCCTCTTGTTGTCCCAGGAATAAACTCTTCCTTGACCGGAAACGAAAAGACCGACTGGGTCGAGAAGCTGCTCGGCAAGAAACTGACCGACTCTACGAATGATGAAATTGTACGATCTACTCACTCACTAGCGATTGCATCATTTTCCAAGACCCATGCACTGACCAGCTAATGCCACTATAACAGTCCTTCGCAAAGACCGATTTGCCGTCGAACCACCGCGTGGTGAAACCCAATGACATGACTACTGCCGACTATAAGCCTGATAGGTATGTGCATCTTCCAGTGCTGATTCTCGATCCCATTTCTGGATGACCTGACCTGCGCCTAGACTGAATATCCATGTGGATGACGACGGAACTGTACGGGATGTTCGGTATGGCTAAGGCGGACGAGAGACGAGATCATGAGCAATGACTGAATGAGCTCTCTCGGTTGATTTTCTTGATGAATTTTGTATTGGGTACATATAGTTATAGCTATTATTTAATGATAGGTAATGCCATATACTGCGAACACTGCGAAGTAGCGCACCAAGCGAAAGGCCCGTCACGTGCACACTAGCCGGATTCGGAAAATTCAAAACGTAGCGGCACGGGCAGCAGCCAATTAAAGGACGCCATCCGTTAAGCCCAGCCTCCTGGAAGCTCCTTCTCCCCACAGCCCAGCCCAGTCAGGCGTTGGTCTTCAGCCCTTGTTGCGGCCAAGCGGACATCACATCACCTACGACAACGCCTGCCTTCATCCACTGGGTTTTTTGACGACCCAGCACCTACGACCACCTACGACTCCAAGCAGCAGCCATGCAATTCGTCTTCGCCCGTCGTGGGCGCCGCGTCTTCCAGCGCTTGACCCTACACCAGACAGCTCCTCTCTCCACTCGTGCCTCCCCTGCCACAGGCCACCTCCGACGCGTGTCTCGCCTATCCAGCACTCGCACGCCCAGTGTAACCAAGGCCGTCAACTCACCAATTGCTATTCTTGCCAGCACAAACGCGTGGGCCAAGTCCTACGCTACAGCTGCCACCGGCCGCGGCCGCCCAAAGGCACATACTGGCAAAGCAACCGCAAAGAAGTCTGCAACCAACAAGACACAAAAGAAAAAGACTACGAAGAAGACCGCAAAGCCAGCGGCTAAGAAAGAGCTGACTCCCGAGCAGCTGGAAAAGAAGAAAGCTTCCAAACAGGCCGCCAAGCTAAAGGAAGAGATCAAGACACTCCTGGTAGCATCTTTGAAAGAGAATGAACCTAAGCTTGCTGGCGTAGCGCCCTGGAATCTGTTCGTCCAGCAGAAGCTTCGGGGTAACACATCTAGGGACTTAGCTGCGACTTTCCGTGAGATCTCTGCCGACTTTCAAAACTTGTCTTCAAGTGAACGCGAGGTTTGTGCTATTTCTTCCTGTTGGTTAATTGGGTTTGTTGGCTGATACATGTTTCTTTTCAACCCACAGGCACTCCAAGACCAAGCAGCCCAGAACAAACAGGCCAACGAGAGAGCTTATACTGCATGGGTGAACTCGCACACTCCTTTACAAATCAAAGAGGCCAATTATGCCCGCAAACGGTTGTTGGCTCTCACCGAGGATAGGCGATATCCCGTGAAGCTCCATCAGATTAAAGATGAGCGTCAAGTGAAGCGCCCTTTGAACACGTTCATCCTGTTTAGCACTGAGCGGGGGGAGAGCGGAGATCTCAAGCACATGTCAATCCAAGAAAAAGGCCGCCATGTCAAGGCTGAATTTGAAAACATGTCCGAGGAGGAGAAGCAGGTATGTACACCGCAAAGTTGTTCTGTTACTGGTAACTGATGTCAAAATAGAAATTCGTGACAAGGGCGCAACAGGACAGGGAACGTTATATCAGAGAATACCGTGAAGTCTACGGCCAAGATCCCGTGACTCTGAGAAAACCCGAGAAGGCGAGCCCATAAGAGTATACGTCATCGAATCAACGGCGCAGGTAATACTCACGCCGTTCATTTTGTGTTTTATTTCCTTCAAACGTTCCAATGATGTTTTGGTATGAATTTTCGCTTGCGAGCCTGTTGTTTATTGGGGTTCGCTGATATCCGGTCCTGCCTCTGTGTCACGTTTCCATTTGTTTTGTTCTGGGGAATTGTATTTGTAGCTTGGTCATGGTCCTGTAGCTGTCTGTGTATGGTGGTGTCTTTTATATCCTTGTATGCTATATGGAGCAATGGCTTGCGCGATCAGGAATATAGAACCTAATGTTGAGCCACTCACCCTTCTCTTCAACCTTTCCAACTTCTCTGAACATCTATATGCAAACGATTAAATCGCACCGAACTGAAGACAAGACCGCAAATTTTGATTGTAATTACCTGCATAACCAATTAACATTGTCTCGGGATATTTCTATCCTGCACTTATTCCTTTCCTCTCTTTTTTTCTCTATTTCAATTACACATGCAACATGGTGGCTGCACAGCACGATCGAGTAATGCAGTCATTCTGGCGGTGAAGCATCGAGACCCGCTTTGGTGACCCCCGATGGGTCTTCGTCTGCAAGGCGCCGGGCCATGATGGATATTAATAAACGTCTCAGGCTCAATTAATTTTATTTTGGGTTGTTTGTTTTTTCTTCTTCTTCGGAAGGTTAGGTAGGCATGCATCTGTGCCTCTTTTTGGTGGATTGCTTGCATGTTACTTCCGATGGTTATTGCAGAGGATACTGGGCACATGGTATTTCTTGCGGGGTAGTGGGTTCTTTCATGTTCAAAGAATAATTCTTTTTGTCGCTTTCAGTTTTTGTTCTTTTGTTTATATAGGGCTATTTATCAAGGGATAGGAATTGAATCAGAATTTGAATGCACTAGATAAAGGGTTTTATTGGCAGATAATGTATTCAAGTTGCTGCTATTAATAAAGGGTTTGTTTGACGTCTCCCAAAAAGAACGTGACGCATAAGGCTGCGAACCCACTCGGCTTGTCTCGCTGATGAGTTGGCCATATTGCTGGCAGAAAACTCAGTTTGAGAATTTGACGGTAACTAAAAGCAGTTCTTGGTTTTAGGATTTTATGCAGCTTCTGGTTACTCGTACGCACGGCGAGTGAACCTTCAATTGACGTGGAGCCAATCCTAGTCAATTCGCTGTTTATTTGCATGCAGAGTAGCAGTCTGGTAAGGGTTCTGTGCTGAATATTAGTAAATAATTAGTAGAACTTGGATATCGTAGCAGATTAGTCAAGTAGCTATCCGGTCCTTTCTCCCCACTGGCCATCGTAAGGATGGGTATAGGGAGCGGGTGAGTTGTTATCCAGGAACAGCCTGAGGATTGGTCTTTTCATCTGCCCAATACGGACTTCGCGGTGTGGTGGACAGCCCGTCAGACATCTAATCAGACCGGGCATCTGAGCTGAGGCTTTGACGATTTGCTGCCCATCCCTCCACCAGTCGCGCCGGTTTGCAATCTTGCATGATAATTACTAGTTAGTGGAAATTGGAATTCTGACTGGATCCGTTTTATATAAAAAAAGAATACAAAAAAAAGGCCGAGGAATCTCACAATTTAAAACAATGGTCAGCCGAAGTCATTGTCAATGCATCCAATGGCTATTTTTTCCTTCTTTCTTTCATTTCATCCGTTCCTCACTACCATTATGTTCTCTCTTATTCATCAGAATTTCATTGTTGACCGCATCAGCGGCGATTGTATCAACACATCCTATGAGAAGCTAGTGATATAAGATCGGAGGGGACAAAGCGGCCCCCTTGCCATTACGCTTGCCACCCACTCAAATCAATGTGATTTCCCTCCACAGGCGACGTTGCTTAGGGGGCCACTGCGGTCGTGATTAGCACGCGCAACAGGAAGGGCGAAGGAGAGAAGAAAGAAGGGAAAGAAAAAGCAAGGCCAAAGGGCAAGTAAAGAGCCCAATAGCTGACAATACTAATTTCGGCCCCGAAAGTGCTATTGTGAACTATTGCCGTACCACTCCGTTGTATGGATGGACCGATCTAAACAAAGGCCTAGTGTAGTGACTGATGACATGAGGTGGACACAGACAGGACACCAGCCATAGAGGCGCAGAAAGATTGGGACAATACTGGAGTAGGTAGAATATAATATGAATGAACAAGGTCAACTTGATAAACGATAGACGAGTATTGAATAAAGATAGAAGTAGCGGGTCAACGCGGTCGTACAGACAGACACTGCATGGCTCCTTCCCAAGCAGCGACCCCCACCTTCCTCGCTGTATCACATCCTTGCTTCCTCGCCGTGTTTAATGCTGTTAGTGAGGGCTTAGTGTGTGTGCACCATTAAGCTTCTGCCATCAATCCGAGGCTCGCGCTGCTAATCACCAGCTGGCGATCCTTGGCTAGGGGCTGTTTGCGACGTCTGATTCATGAGTCTCGCGATGGTCACGGGGGCCGGCGACAACGGCGTATGACTATCCTATCACACTTCCTACTCAAGAATGTTGCCTCTCCTCCATTCCTGCTCTTGATATCTTTGATCGCAGCCTCGGTATATTGCAAGTTAAGAAGACAGCAGACGTTCTTAATTCCCCGTAAGCAAGCCAGAACCATCGAGTCGATTATCTGATCTAACACCCGTCTAGGCGACAACTTTTAGCTGGCTGGAAGCTCGTCCACCAGCAATCGTCATTATCATTATTTATCCCGGGTACGCGGCCGGCCGCTAGGGAAGTCCCTATCGATAGGGAACATTACTTGGTCCCCTCCTTGCGACGCGCGATAACGCCGATACACACAAAATTACTCGGCAATACAGTTGAGAGCATTGTTTTCGTCGCAGTCGTCTCGACGCGGTCAACCCGAGGCGCGCTTGTGTGGTGAGTGGTTTGTGCCTGCGTGATCTTTATCACATCCAGTAGTAGGCTGGGAACACATGCAGCGCTCCACCCACACCACCACGACACCTCGACACCACGACACCACTAACATTTGTTGCTCTTTCAGTACGCCTCTTATTTTCTTCTTCCGTCCAATTGTTGTGGTTGGTTGCCATCCGTCCCAGCCCCCCCTCCGTTCTCCGTGACTGGCCCACATATTCTTACAGGAATCAGCGCCGGCCGAGCTAATCATCACCTACGGAAACTGCCTGTTAGTGGCTCCCCCATTCAAGTAATAGCCAGTTAGGCAACGAATGGGCGCTGTCTCTCTGATTGAAGCTTCTTGGTAGAAAAGAGTGGCAGGTGGTGACTCCGAAAATTTTACATTCGAGGAATCTGCATCCTTGATACGCTGTACTCCGTAGCTCCTGGCGACAGAATCACATTCCGATTGACGTGCGGGCAGTGTAGATCCTCTGTCATTGCCCCCCCGGCAAGTCGGTGATCTAAGAGCATCGTTTTTTTTTCTTGACCGCCTTGGCCTCCGAACATTTCCTATACTCTGGATCTCTTTGAATTTTGCTTTAACTTGTTAAATCTTCATCGGTGATGAATTGATTTGGATCTGCACTAATTCAATAGCTCCAACGAAGGGTTTGGAACTATACACAGTGATTGTTTGTGTTTGTTGATCGCGGCCGAATTTAACTCGCAAACATTCACATTTTCACGTTTTCACTTGTTGCCTCCACGCAGCACGCGGCTAGCTAGACGAGTTGTGCGCTTCTGACGGGCGATTCGTGTTCGAATAAATCTATTCAGATTGAAACTTCTCTACGTTGAATAAAGCTTGGGTTGCTGATCTCGTACTTGGCCGCCATCCATGGTCGCTCATCTTCCTGCGACGAGCGAGTTTGCGGATACGGGTCTTTTAAGGCCAAGAAAATTGATTCCTCCCAGACGTAACTTGATTTGGAGGTAGCTTCTGGTCCTTACAGCGGCATGGATGTGGTGCGCAATGAATGGCATAGAGAGCCACAATGGACGTGGCCGGGACATAAGAGAGGGCGAGAGAGCGACCGAATAGAAGGCAAAAAGGCGGAGATTTCTGGATGCACGCGCGATGCTGAATCTCGGAGACCGATAGACTCGGTACGTCACTGCCCGGCGATTACTATGAAACTACTATTTTTCATTCTCTAACATATACAGCGCCTTTTTTCTTCCACGTCCTATCAACAAGCGCTCTTCAGGGCGATTGCTTTGGTCAACGAACTGACGTCGCACCATGCGGAGGTACCTTGGTACAGGACTCCTCCACCCACCTACAATGATGCCCTCAACGACCTACCGCCGGAATACTCTTCACTTCCCGCGCGGGCCGAAGCGAAACCGTTCCATCATGAATCTGCGCCTCCCTTACCCTCTCGCAAACCCTACCAAGACCGCCCAAAATCATCTGCCTCACCTTCAATTGATTTCGACAGTACTCATGGTTTCCGCCAACATGGTAAAAAGACAAAGGCCAAACAACAAGCAAGAAATCCTCCACAGGAGTCTTCAACAGGCGATGGAGATAAAGGGAAAAAAGACAATGATGCTGTAGGTGGCGGAAATAATACAGGTGGAAATGGGGCAGGTGATGGAGGCGAATATGGTGGAGGTGGTGGTGGCGGCGATGAAGAACCGTGGGGCGGTTGGAATGTCAGCAGCAGCAAGAAGAAGAGCAAGAAGAATAAAGAGGAGGAGGAAGAAGAGCGAAAGAGAAAGGAGGAAGAGGAAGCGGCAGCTGCTGGTACAAACGCCAATAACCTCAGTTGGGCAGATGATGCGGAAGCCGCAATTGAAGATGATACGTGGGCAGGATTTAACACCGTGGGCAAGAAAGATAAGAAGAAAAAAGATCTGGTAAGAGCGCCATCCTCCGGATAGAGATATATCTGCTTATTTCTGACGCAGCTTAATCCAAACCCGACGGATCAAAGTAATAATTTCCAAGAAATCAGTCTGAACGATGGTGCGCCGCAGCTCGATCTAAGTTTTGAACCGACGAAAGGCAGCTCCGGTGGAGGGGGGATCAGTTTTGGAGGGTGGGGAAAAGATTGGAATACCGGCAATAAATGGGGATTTGGCTCACTCGATAATAGTTCTACTTCCGCCACAAAGGAGCAACCCAGCAAAGATGAGAATCCTTGGAATTTGTCAGGCTCAAAGAAAACGAAGAAGACCACACTGGGTTTTGATTTTGGCGATCTCGGAAGTCCTGGCACTGGTGATATTGGCGATTCAAAGCAGAACAACGATGACGATGATTGGGCCAACTTTACTTCCGTGACCAAGAAAGACAAGAAGAAAAAGAAGGGGGAAGTTGAAGAACCTACACCAGAACCGGAGCACTCTGAAGACTGGGGAGCATGGAGCGCAAAGAAGAAGGGCGATTCAATTTCTGCGACTGCCGGGACAGCTTCACAGGGGACTAATGATGTATGGGCTGCTTGGGCAACCAAAGACAAGAACACGAAAGGTACCAAAGCAATTGGATCAATTTCCGAAGAACCCGTGTCCGCGAAGCCGACTCAAACTGATGATATTTGGGCTGCCCTAGTCAACGACGACAAGAAACAACCAATTGAGCCACCTGCTGAGCCAGTAATTGACAATGTTTGGGCTATACCAGCAAAAAAGGACAAAAAAAAGTCCTCGAAGAAAAGTTTAGAGCCTGAGCCAGTGCAAAGCAAAGTTGAGGACGTTTGGACTGCATTTGAATCTACGGACAAGAATGACACGAGCAAGGCCACCGAGGTCGATGAGGATACTGGATGGAGCTGGAAAATCGGCGCGAATAAGAAAGACAAAGCCAAGGCGATTGAAGATCCTATCCCGACCGCAGAACCTGCTGCAGGCGAAACTGACTGGTTCGGCGGCTGGGGAGCTGCTGGCAAGAAAAAGAAAAAGGGTCTTTTGGAGGAGATTTCTTCATTCGTGACCGATGCTGTTCCAGAAGCGGAAGTCCAACCGGAGCCCGAACCACTCAAAAACCATGAATTCTGGGACAACTGGGATAAATGGACATCTACACAGCGCAAGAAGAAAGAAAAAGAGGCTGTAAAGAAAGGGATTCCACCTCGCATTGAAATTCCAGAAACGATTCCCGAGCCTGAGCCAGAACTAGAACCAGAACCTACACCTGAGCCACCTAAAAACCATGAATTTTGGGATGGATGGGACTCATGGAGCCTATTGCAGCGCCGAAAAAAGGAACGAGAAGCTCTCAAGTCTGGAATCCCCCCTCGTATCGAAATTCCAGAACCAGCTCCTGAGCCTGAACCCGAACCCGAACCTGAACCTGAAAAACCGAAGAACCATGAGTTCTGGGACGGTTGGGATCTATTGACGCCACTACAGCGCAGGCGAAGGGAGAAAGAGGCTGTTAAGCTTGGAATCCCCCCTCGCATCGAAATTCCAGAACCAGCTCCTGAGCCTGAACCCGAACCCGAACCCGAACCTGAAAAACCGAAGAATCATGAGTTCTGGGATGGTTGGGAGACTTGGTCCCCTACGATACGCAAGAAGAAGGACAAAGAAGCAGCCAGAAGACTAATCCCACCATTGATTGAGAACCTTACCCCTGAGCCAGAACCAGAACCCGAACCAGAACCCGAGCCAGAACCTGAGTCCGAAAAACCGAAGAATCATGAATTCTGGGATGGTTGGGAGGACTGGTCCTCCGCAATGCGCAAGAAGAAGGACAAAGAAGCAGTCAAGAAGGGAATTCCGCCTTTGATTGAGGACCTTACCCCTGAGCCAGAACCAGAACCCGAGCCGGAGCCTGAGCCAGAACCTGAGCCTGAAAAACCGAAGAATCATGAATTCTGGGACGGTTGGGAGGACTGGTCCTCCGCAATGCGCAAAAAGAAGGACAAAGAAGCAATCAAGAAGGGAATTCCGCCTTTGATTGAGGACCTTACCCCTGAGCCAGAACCAGAACCCGAGCCGGAGCCTGAGCCAGAACCTGAGCCTGAAAAACCGAAGAATCATGAATTCTGGGATGGTTGGGAGGGCTGGTCCTCTGCGATGCGCAAGAAGAAGGACAAAGAAGCAGTCAAGAAGGGAATTCCGCCTTTGATTGAGGATCTTACCCCTGAGCCAGAACCGGAGCCTGAAGCCGAACCCGCACCTGAGCCTGAGCCTGAGCCAGAACCCGAACATAAGAAACTGAAAAACCATGAATTCTGGGATGGTTGGGAGGGTTGGACTTCCACTATGCGCAAGAAGAAGGATAAGGAAGCAGTCAAGAGAGGTATTCCTCCATTGATTGAGGATCTTGCCCCTGAGCCAGAACCTGAACCCGAACCTGAGCCAGAGCCAGAGAAACCTAAGAATCATGAGTTCTGGGACGAGTGGGACACATGGTCTCCTTCACAGCGTAAAAAGAAAGAGAAAGAAGCTGTGAAAAAGGGAATACCGCCACGAATTGAAATCCCTTCTGAGCCGGAGCCGGAGCCGATACTAATTGAAGACGTGGAGCCAGAGCCGGAACCGGAACCAGAGCCTGAGAAACCAAAGAATCACGAGTTCTGGGATGACTGGGATACATTGACCCCTCTGCAACGTAAAAAGAAGGAAAAAGAAGCTTTGAAGAAAGGCATTCCACCACGCCAAGAACCTCCACCGGAGCCAGAACCAGCGCTGATTGAAGAAGTAGAGCCGGAACCTGAACCGGAACCTGCGCCTGAGAAACCTCAAAACCACGAATTCTGGGAGGGCTGGGATACATGGACCTCTTCGCAAAAGAAAAAGAAAGAAAAGGAAGCTGTGAAGAGGGGTATACCGCCACGGATTGAAGACCTCCCTCCTGAACCTGAGCCAGTGCTCATTGAAGACGTGGAGCCAGAACCTGCATCTGAGCCTGAGCCTGAGAAACCCAGGAATCACGAGTTCTGGGATGGCTGGGATGAATGGACCCCTCTACAACGCAAAAAGAAGGAAAAGGAAGCTATCAAGAAAAATATTCCACCGCGTATGGAACTTCCACCAGAGCCCGAGCCTGAACCAGAGCTTGAACCCGAACCTGAACCTGAACCTCCACGTAATCATGAGTTTTGGGATGGATGGGATGGTTGGAGCTCCAAAGACCGCAAAAAAAAGGAGAAGGAAGCGAAGCTAATGGGCATCCCACCACGAATAGAGATTCCTGTGCCAGAAACTGTGCCAGAACCTGTGCCAGACCCTGAGCCGGAACCGGCTCCCGAAGCAGTTGTAAAAAATCATGAGTTTTGGAACGGGTGGGATGATTGGAGCTCTAAAGAACGCAAGAAGAAAGAAAAGGAGGCAATTATAAGGGGTATTCCTCCACGACAAGAGATTGTCGAAGCTGCGCCTGAACCCGAGCCTGAAATCGAGCCTGAACCTGAACCTCCACGTAATCATGAGTTTTGGGATGGATGGGATGATTGGAGCTCCAAAGATCGCAAAAGAAAGGAGAAGGAAGCGAAGCTAATGGGCATCCCACCACGAATAGAGATTCCTGTGCCGGAACCTGTGCCAGACCCTGAGCCGGAGCCGGTTCCCGAAGCAGTTGTGAAAAATCATGAGTTTTGGAACGGGTGGGATGATTGGAGCTCTAAAGAACGCAAGAAGAAAGAAAAGGAGGCAATTATAAGGGGTATTCCTCCACGACAAGAGATTGTCGAAGCTGCGCCTGAACCCGAGCCTGAACCCGAGCCTCAACCTGAACCTCCACGTAATCATGAGTTTTGGGATGGATGGGATGATTGGGGCCCTAAAGAACGCAAAAAGAAGGAGAAAGAAGCCAATACAAGGGGCATTCCACCACGGCGGGAATTGCCTGCTATTGAATCTCTTCCAGAAGCTCCCGAGGCTCCCAGAATTGAGCCAATTGCGGTTGTAGAAGATCCAAAAGATGACTTTTGGACTGGTTGGGATGCATGGACATCTACAGAGCGCAAGAAAAAGGAAAAAGAAGCGAAGAAGAAAGGGATTCCACCTCGTGGGGAAGCTCCGATTATGGATTCATTACTTGAAGCTCCACCGCCTCCTGCGCCTACGCCGCCTGCCCAGGGTCTGACACCAGAGCCACATTTGGAAAACTTTTTAGACGATGACGCATGGGGAGATATTCCGATCAAATCTTCTAAATTTAAGAAGGGAGTTCTTTCAAAGACAACCAAGCTCGAGGACACTAAAATTTCGAGCTCCAAGAACAAGGACGAGGATTTGTTGGATTCGTTAAAACCGGTTGAAGAGACTCCTGCTAAATCAGTGAGGGGATTTTGGGCATCTTTTGGTGCTACACCGACTACGAAAACCAAATCCAAGGAGGAGAAACCCAAAGAAACGTCGTTGGTTGAAGACCTCCTTATCGATGTTGGAAGTACTTCTGAAGCGCCAGACGCGCTCTTATTGGACGAAACATCCGCGCCAGCCGCGCCCCCGCCTAAAGCCACGTCCAAAACAACTAAGCCGTCGGGGCGACTCTCTGTCGCTGAGCGCATCGAGGCTCTGGAGAGACAGAAGCGAGAAAAAGCCAGGGAGAAGGAAAAGGACAAGGAAAAAGACAGGAGGCTTACCAAAGAACCCCCCGCTGACATTGAAGCTCCACCTCCGCCTCCACCCCTGGCGCCTGAGCCAGCCCCGGAGGACCCGCCACCCAAGAAGAGCAGCACCAAGTCGAAGTTGACGAAGTCATCAACAACCAGAAAGGCTGTACCGAAGCCACCCACTCCAGAGCCTGTGGAGGAGGAGGCTTCTCGCGATTCTATTCCTGGTAGCTTTCCAGAGCCCGACCCGGATCCAGAGGTTGAGCCAGAAGTGGCCCCACCCGAGCCAGAGAAAGCGTCCAGAAAGAGCAAGAAATCATCTGGATTAAAGAAATCCCCCGTCGCGACGAAATCTTCCAAACGTGCACCATCTCCTAGGCCAGAACCTCTCGTGGAAGATTTTACGATAGACAATATTAGCGCCGAAGAACCCGGCGACGCTCGCAGCCCCCCTACGCCGCCTCCTGAACCCTCGACTAAATCTTCCAAGAAGGAACGTACAAAGATTGATCGTACAGCAGGAGGGGCTTGGGCACTCTGGGGAGCAACAGCACCACCGAAGAAGCCAGTTAAAAGGTCAAGCAAAGCTGAGAAAGACGACCAGTCTACCACAAAAGAGGAGCCCCCGGAGTTGTCTAGATCGAAATCGGAGGCAACGAGACAACGTAGGGTGCGCGATTCTGAGAACGAGACAGACAAAAACGAGATAGAGAAATCTTCGTCGTCCGATAAGGATAAGCTGGCAGGGAACAAACGCCAGAGTCGATCCGGTATGGGATTCTCCAACTTTCTTTCAGGTGGTCCGCCACCCTCTAGAAGCAAATCTGTCAGGAAATCAGGTACTTCTCGAGCGACATCGAGAAGACAATCAGTTGATGTTGAGGATACTGGACTTCTCTCACCACCTCCGGACGACAAGCCAGAAATATCTGAAAAGGCAGCCAAGTTGATGGGCGTGAAGCCATCTAGAGGAGCGCGAGAGAGTACGGGAACGAAGAAACGACGCAGTAAGTATCATAAAGTAGCCATTTGTTTGAACTGTACATTAACGGTGGCTTGCAGGTGTTCGTGATCCTTACCCGCTTGATATTGACGAGGAAGATCTCGTCATGGTTGATGGAGAGGTTGGAACTGAAACCATTGAGGAAACCAAGCCGTCTAGGTCGAAGTCTAAGAGAATGGTAAGTTAAAAAACACAATTTGGAGTCCGTGTCTGCTGTTGCTAACATGTTATAGTCCAAAAACAAGGAAATCGAGGAAGACGCTGTCATAGTTGAGGCAGAACAAAGTCCTCCTAGTGCAGGTGTAATTTCTGGCCCAGATGACCTGGCATTTGTTGAACCCCTTACGAAAGAACGCCGTCCAAGAAAGCCAGCAGCGGTACCCAAAAAGCCGGAAACTGGAGGCTTGATGGGCTTGTTTGGCTCATTAAGGAAGCCAAGTAAGCCAGAACCCCAGCGGCGGAAATCTCGACCTCGCCGGGAGGATATGACGGAAACAGAGAGGGACGATAAACGAGCAAAGCGTGAGCGACGTCGATCTGTGAAGCCTGACACCGATGTCGAAGGATTTACTACTGATGCTGGCCCCGTTATGGCTGATGAAGAAGCAACTGATGCTGATGCTGCTCGCAAAGCAGAACGGAGAGCTCGTCGACGAACAGCAGAAGAGAAAGCTCGCGAAGCGGAGCTCAAAGAAGCTGAAGAAAGTCGTGCTCGTAAAGAAAGGGCCCGAGAGCAACGTGAAAAGCGTATCCGAGAGGAAGAGGAACGGGAAGCACAACGACGTGAAGAAAAGCGAGCTCGACGCGCAGCACGCGAGGAACGACGCGCGAAAGAAGAACAAGAGGCAAGGGAGGCCGAGATGCGTGCCAAAGCAGAGGCTGCCGAGCGACGTGAAAGAAGGCGCACGCGAGATGCAGGAGAGATGAATGGAGGGGTTTCTAGACGTGTCTCGAAGGCAGAGCGACGGCGCTCAGAGCGCCGCTCAGAAGATGAGCCTCCCCGAACTTCCCGTCGTAAATCAATGGCACCGGATCCAGCTGAAGCTCCACGTGGCTATGGAGTTCCTGGAAAAGAAAAGACATCTTCCTGGATCAACTCCCAGGTCATGGACCCTCCCGAGGCCCCCCCTATCGTGCCCACTGTCCTGGACGTTCCCCCGAGCGCTGAGAATGCCTATTCACACTCGCTATCCTCTGACGAGGAGGCACGGCGAAGGATTCGTCGCCAAGCCCGTCGACGTTCGAAGTATCCTGGTATGACGGACGAAGAAATTGAAGATATGCGCAATGGTCGACGTGAATCTCGTCGGCCTGTAAAGAGTAGCTCTGGTAGTGGCGACTATGAGCGCGAACGTAGCAGCAGACCCCGTGAGGCTCCAATTTCTCGAGCACCAAGCACCAAGCGGACGAGCTGGTTCAAGAAATTGACGAAAATCTAACTCAAATCCCAATTTTGAGATGCATATTGGAGGCATGTTTCTCGTTTATGCCTGTGGTTTTTTACCTATCATCGTTATTGTGACTGCTCTGATTTTTATGACTTGGAGTTGAAGCGATGGCGTCTTATTCTGTCTTCGGGTTTTGTTACCACTGATTTTGTTTTACGACCAATACCCCATTATGTACTCTTTTTGGCTATATTTTCTTGTCCACTTGTTTATATTTGATAAAGCGGGTCTATTGGGAAAGAGCAAAACACGTGGAAATTGATTTTATATTGATTGCAAGGTATGATATTTGATTTTCAGTTGTATATCTGCGGGCCAGACCCCTGGGTTACTTACAAAGATAACGACAGATGCCAAGTTTTAAGATATACAGGTTTACTTATGTATTTGTGATTTAACTATTTTGAACAACTGAATGTTTTTAAAACTCATGTATTTACTTTTTGCAAGCTTGTTTAATGATTGCCAATATCGAACCGCCTTTTCGAGACATGCACATTCTTTACACACCAATTGTGCTGAAAATTAATATCACCTTATTAGGCCTGTAGCCCCAGCCCTAACATTGCAGGAAAAGCAGACTACATACAAGTAAAAATCATCATGATGTTAAAATTTGAACACCATTAATGTATAGTATACTCTATATCTCAAAATATTATGCTGACAAGGCTGAAAGTAGTTCATGAAATATCATCTGGAGTCGTGCTCAAACCTCAGACTAAGGTAATGCCTGGCAAAACATTATTAGAAATCGTATGAAAAAGATATAAGAAATTTTGCCTCATTACCTTGCTTTCTTTTATCCTTAATCTCCCGCCTCTTCTCAAGATACATACGACCACTCTCGTAAACACTAAGATATAACCCCAATCCTATCGCCGTCCAACCTCCCCTCAGCGCTCCACCCTTGAAAAGACCATTGACGCCTTCTTTTGTATAAATCTCACGTCCAACTGTCACTACACCCATTCTATTTCCTTTTGTCGAAGCCTTGTTGTTAATCGAGTCTTCATTCTGCTTTCCAGCCGCAAGCATAATCCTCGTCTTAACCACATCGATTGGTGTCGTAACAACTGCTGCAAACCCGCCAGCGATTCCGGCACTGAATGCAGTGATAACTGCTCTCTCAGCAATTTCACCAATTTCTGAACCATCTCGTCGTTTTTCCTGCCATATTTTCGATATATGCTCCCGCAGATGCTCAAAGAGTGGGAAATGCATAGCCGTGAAAGGTAGGTTCCTGGCTACGAGAGCTCCATAACCGCGCCATAACTGGATTGGATGGTCACGAAATTTAGATAGAGCGCGCATTGTGGCATTCATGTTCTTCTTTTCTTTCCCACCTGCCCTACCTTCTTCTTGACTTTCTGACTCATGATTACTGGCCGTCATGGATGTGGAAGTACTAACCATTTGTGCATTCTGCTTCAACACCTCGGCAGGCGTGAGAATGAAGCATGACACACACTCTGCTGCCGACGACGCAATGCCATTCACAGCCGGTGTTGGAAGAGAGTGTCTGAATGGTAATAAATCTCGGCCAGGATGGTCCGATGAGAGCTTCGACGTGGAATTAAGTGTATATTTGACACCTTCGTATGTTGTAAAAAATGCTCCCGCTGAAAATCCCAGCTCTTTGCATTAGGAATCTTCTTGTATAATAACTGTATCTTCTGGAAAGATACAAGGGGGTCATTGGCAAGGGAATGTCTTACACGAGGGTATCGTAGCAACGACAACACTCCATATTCCTTGATATAAACCCTTGAAAAGAACGCCCCGCCGAACACCGCCCGTGGCCGCATCTATGTAGAGATTCCTATATTGCGGTGATTGAATCCTCGTTTTCAGGGTATCAAGAGGGTAAACAACAAAGTCGATTGTGAAAGCAGCTATTGCACCAGCCTATGAAAGGAAGATTTTGGGTTAGTTTGGACGAGGCTTCTCATGATGTCTTTTTGATTGTTGTGTTTTGAAAGCCAATGAAGGTGTACATACAACCCAAATGTCCGTATTGCTGTTAGGCATGTTATTAGCAACAAGTTTAATTCAAATATTGCAATCCGTGATTGTAAGAACGACACCGACTCGAGGAGAAATGAGGTCATAGGTACATTATCGGACCCTTGTGGGGACATGATAAGATCAACCGTTCTGCAAGCCTGATACCCATTTAGGCTTCAAGAGCAAAGCAGTAGATCAGTGTTAATCAGTTCCTAAGGTTTATTTGAGAACAATGAAGTATAACGTTGAATATTTTACTGGTCATTCGTCTCCATCTCTAATAGTCATTAGGTTCTAGGAGCCAGATATGGACAGTCACAGATACATATTTTCCCCTTCCTACGCCGTAGAGTCATGCAAAATGCCCACATCGACAAAATAAAGTAAAAGAGAAAATCCGTGAGAAGAAAAATTGAAAAGAATTAAACATGAATCATCTATTCATTGACCTCGCCAGGAAGAAGATTACCCTTGACAGCAAACATCTTACCAGTTGTCGAAGAAACGAAGCCGTCAATTTGGTGAGAATACTGTTCCACTTGTCGGCTGTTGAGCATGCTCTCCAGTCGGCTAGGCTCCTGAGGGAGCTTGAATAGCCGTTGCCATTCATCCTCTGGCAGGGCGGGTTGCTTGAGTGTCGCTCGGCTGATGTTCTCGGCCTTGCGCTTGGCTTGCCAGGCGGCAATCTTCTGTTGCTCACGAGCAAGCGATCTCTGGTAGTATTGGAAGTTGTTGTTCTCAGTGTGGTGTGTTTCAATGGCATCCAAAAGCAGATCACAGTTCTTCTCCAAGAATGGGTCGATGCTTAACGACAAGTTATCAAAGTTAGGCGTCAGAGTGTTCGACTGTGCGATAGGTCCGTTGGTGAGTGCTGAAAGAGACACCGGAAGGTCTAGAGGCTCCGACGGTAAAGGAGATGGCAGCTGGTGGAGGAAAGATGTGAGGAGGTGCGAGTTGTGGATCTGGACTGGCAGTTCAACGAGGATATCTTGGTAGCGAAAGCCGGATTTTTGAAGTCTATTTGAGATATGGTCAACGATCAAAACACAATTGCTAGAACTAGACATAAAGCCACTTACTGCTCCGAAGTAAATTTGTTCTCCTTGAAAGCATTGATGAATTGCGGGGAAAGGCGGAATGCACGCAGGCTCAAGCTACCTTGAGCGCTACGGCTAACGTCATGGACAAGAGCAACAGTGCGCTCGTTGAGTTCCTTTTGATAGAAAAATTGGTTCTCGATAACATTCAAGTTGATGAAATTGCCCATGTTCGCGCTAGTATACCATCCGATATTTTGGGCATCGATATTGACTTCGCGAAGCATGCGGATCATTTCGGCCTGATAGGCAGTGTTTGCCTTCGCACGAGGGGCAGCAGCAGCAGCATTTGGAGTGGCTGAATCGAAATGGGACTCGGGGGCACTTCAATGACGGGGAACGGGAATGTGTTCGTGACCTCCAGGGTGCTGCCAACATCCAAACCGACAAGGGACCCGGTAGCAACGGTAGGGAAGGTTTGTGAGCTATGTTTAATGATTTTCATAACCACCTTTTTTTCGCGAAAACAAATTAGTCTCTGAACTGACCGGTCGCGGCGGCGACGAGGGGTAGGAGATTTTTTTTTCATACCAAGGCCTCGACCTGGACGGTCGTGAGAGGAACATCTTTGCTATGTAATGTTAGCATCGTTTGATTAATAACTATCGCTATACTCACTCGGCCATCTTGTATATAGCGGACGGAGTACTGTCGAGCCAGAGGTCGTTGCGTGCTGTGTCTCTGTCGCCGTCGACACTATCGGCTCCGGTTTGTGTGGGCATGGCGATAATTTGACCGCCTAAAGCCAGAACAGGGATAGCGTGCCAAGAAAGAACCGTAGACACACTATACAGGTGTAAGGACAGAGAGTGGTTCTTGTCCAATACAGACCTGTTAGAGTAAATTAGGATAAAATCTGATGGCTCTGTGTATGAGAAGAAGACAAAAAGAAAAGAGGGAGAAGAGAGATGAAGCTGCCTTGGCGCTCTCTCGTTCTACGAACATCTGTTAGTGTCCATAAAGGGTTTAGTGCTTTTCATACAAGTCAAACATGGAAAGTGTTGCAACTGCGTTATTGTTGCTTTTGGATCATGAAGCTATCTCTACATTATTCACGGATAGTTTCTTGCGTGATTAAACATCCGAGGTCCTTAAATATCAGAGTCAAACATGTCTCCCATAGAGACATTCCACTATGGCCCGCATGAGCTCCAAAAGATTCATGTTTCGAAAGTATCAGAAAACTTCGGCCAAACTGATAAAGAACGCTATTGGATAGTGTACGTCTATAAACCATTTCTAAGAAGAAGAAAGGAATCA
Source organism: Talaromyces proteolyticus (assembly GCF_021365285.1). Lineage (NCBI taxonomy): Eukaryota > Fungi > Ascomycota > Eurotiomycetes > Eurotiales > Trichocomaceae > Talaromyces > Talaromyces proteolyticus. The sequence continues at coordinate 1,849,952 of NW_025764286.1, read as the reverse complement.
CTTAAACACAATGTTGTATAGATATATTCACGGTGGTGCTTGGAGAGATCCCACCATCCTCGCAAGCTCATTTAAATCTACCGAAAGAGTCCTGCGTAACAACCCTCTGGTACAGAACCACGTAGCTGCTTTCGCTTCTATAGACTATCGCTTGAGCCCGCATCCAGACTTTCCACAAGACTCGAAGCATACACCAGACACCCAGCTTCGTGTTGCCGAGCATCCAGATCATCTGCACGACGTGCAGGCCGCACTCAAGTTCCTACAAGACAACTACAGCATTGGAGAGAATTACGTTCTCGTTGGCCATAGCTGTGGAGCAACGTTGGCTTTTCAGACAGTCATGGGCAGAGTGAGCGGAGCAAATCCAAGCACAGCACCCAAGCCAAAGGCTATAGTCGGCGCTTGTGGTATTTACGACCTTCGGCTGCTCCGAGACGATTTCAAACAGTATGGTTCTGTAAATGAATTTATCACACGGGCGTTTGGCGCCGAAGAGGATGTTTGGGATGAAGTCAGCCCGGGGAAAGTCGGCAGGTCGGATGGCGTTGCCTCTGGATGGTCAACAGGCCAAGTTGCGGTCGTAGCCAGTTCGACAGGGGATTCACTTATTAATCTACCTCAGGGGCTAGTCATGGGGAAGGTTTTGAAGAATTGGGAAAGTCTAGCTGACGGAAGGACATTGGTCTTGCACCAGGATCTTCAGGAAGAGCATGACGATGTCTGGAGCAAGGGTCAGGAACTTGCAAGTGTCATAATAGACGCGTTACAGAATCTGGTTGAAAGGCATGCGTGATGTGTGAATTTGCATATTTCCCGTGTATGTCAATTGATATGTTGGATGAATGTGAAGCCCTTGAAAAAACTCGAATACATGTACTGAATAAATCTCACTGTCTCGCCTAGACCAAAGAAGCTGCATAGCCGGTTCCAATATTCGTAGTACTCATGGAAAGAGAAATCTATTAGACTTTCCCATCGCATGTTGCATTTCTGAAGGATGATTTTATTCTAAAGTATATTCAATTATACAGCCGTTTGGCTCGAAAGATAATGTATATGATGCAAAACGCCACGAGTAATCCATTTTCGCTGTCAACGCCATAATATGCAACCATATTGTAGAAGAAAGAGGAACATCATCAGACCCATGTTGACGGTTCAACATTGACGTTCATGGGGGTGAGTCATAATCTTAAACACCCATATCCATTCGTGCAGGAGCTTGATCCCCTACGACGACTTCCTTAGAAATGTCGGGCTTGTCATCGTCTTCGTTGTCGTCATCGAACTCATACTCTTCATCTTCGCTGTCTTCAACAAAAGTCGCGTCGATGTTCGCATGGTGTAGACGTTCCCTCATATCTTCACGACGAGCATCCTGCCAGCGGGCCAAGGCGGCGCTGGCATGTACCCTGAAGCCGTAGACACGAGGCTCGTAACGGCGGATGCTCTTTTCCGGCACGAGCGCTGGATATACCTGGAACAAGATGTTATGAAAGGATGTACCGAAATAAGATCCATCGATGGACGCGTGACGGGACGATTTTGGGTTGTAGATGTCTTCACACTTCGCACAGTAGAGTTTGACTGTCTTCTGATTAGGTAAGTCAGACTGTCCCATGGGGAGAAGAGGATGTTGGTCGCAGAGGACACGGGGGCATTTGCCAAAGTCGCCTTTTTTATACTTGTCGAGCTGTTCAAGATATAATGGTTAATGATTATGACCTCAAACTAAGAAATATGGAGATGATCTACATACCATCTTGGCTAACCCACGAGTAGTGACAATGTACCGGGCATGGACTAAACCGTAAAGATGACGAGCAGATTTTTCGATTTGCTCGCGGAGGTCATCATCGGCATCGAGATCGAAGACATCAGTGATGAGGTCAAGGGCGTACTGATAGTACTGAACTTCAGTGTTCAGGCCCGTCAAGTTGAATCGATCGGTCAAGTATTCCTCATCGATTTCACAGAAGTACTCATTGCCACGGGAGGATATGAACTGCGGTATAAATGGACGGTCAAAACGATACTTTGAAATTGAATCTGGATGAAAGGCAAGGGAAAGAGAGCGAAGGTTTTCAGCAACATGCCGGGGGACGTTGATAGGTGGATGGGAGGGCATATCGATACACTCTTTTGTTGCAGTAACTCGCACATCAAGAAGGCCAGTGAAATAAGAGCAGCTGGGGGTTGCGAGAAGTATCCATATAAAGAATTACAGGAGTCATCCAGAATTTCGGAAAGTTTGGGTAACCGGATAGCTTGCCATAGTGACTCAGGGGCTTATGCCTGATGAACACTTGCCCTGAGACCGGTTACCCGGATTCTCGCAAGCTAAACCGTCTTCTATGATATAAAAAAAAGGAAGGAAATAGCAAACGAAAAAAATGAGACAAAAAACAAAATTGTAGTGCGCTCAGGGTGAACATAATTGTGACAAATAGTGCGCGCGAACAATTGTACTCACCCAGTCCCTCCAGTAACTGGTATAGTCACTATCGGTATCACTGTTGAAGTCCTCCATGATGTACTGCTGTAGGGAATCCGTTTTTGGCTATTTATTCGTGTCTCTCGTATAGCCGCCCACTTGTCGAATGGACCAAGTGCGACCGGCCTGGCGAGGACTTTTGCGGCGATTTCCGAGGTTCTTTTGTTACCTTTGTTGCTTTTCTCCTTTCGCTGTTTGCCGCAAATTGAAGGCAAAGAACAGCAGTTTTCTTGGCGGTCTTAGTCAGGTATCGATGAGAAAACGAATGGACGATAGCCGAAAGTGAGAAGGGGTAGAGGGCAGCAAAAACAAGTGACGCAGCGGTAACACAGCAGCGTCTATCGTCTTGTGTCGATATTCGTGATATGAGCAGTGCAGCCAGTGCGGGGCAAGGCGGTGAATAGAGCCTGCGCAATTTCACTGGCAGAATCCTGTCACCGCCCGTAGGGCTTCTATTGTACTGGATGGAAGGCATTATGACGTGTATTTATAGATTGCCATATGGGATTATGTCTTGTATGTAATGTAGAGGAGAGATTGATTGAATCATGTCAACTTTGATAGCATAGAACAACGAGTACTAACTCATCAACGGTATCAGGGGCGCTTATTTACAAAAGAAAAGTTTCATCCAAAACAGCGACAGTGAATTACTCCTTCAATATGGAGTATTGAAATAGAAAAAAATTACGGCCTGCCATGAAAACGAATGTCCTTTGGATGGATGACACGTCGAACTGAGAAAGACCGAAGAAAGGGGATAAAAAAGATAGCCGTCAAGGCCATGTTAATATTGAGAATGATCTGCGGCTCTATCGCATTGCTCCAGGAATTTGTAGATTCCTTGCACTCCTTCGTAATCAGAATTATTGTGATGTAGGCTGCCAACATCAGACTGTTCAGCGAAGAATACCCGATCTCCAAGCTCGCTTACACCAATGCTGGAATACCCCGATGGAGACGAGATCCATGGGTTATTTCCAAACATTTCAACATCCTCAAAACTGAGGCGGTTGGCATCACTGGAGTCCAATGGTGAGTCCTGGCCTGACATCATAAGTCGCCAATCTAGCTGATCTTCAGTGCAAAAGTGAGGATTTTCGTGGATCGTGAAGAGTTCGTCGACAGGTGAAGGAGCCATGCTAGGAGCAAATGGATATAACAGAGCGAGCTCTGTACCATTGCGTAACTCGAAGTCTTCATCCTGGAAGATACGCCCTCGCTCGACACCAACTTCGTCGCAAAGCCGCTCTACTTGTTCAGAATCACAGCCAGGAAAGCGCACACGAATCGTTGACTTGTTCTCAAGTGACACAGGAAGATCGCCTAGAGCTCCAAGACGCTTGAGATCGTTCAGGACTGCAGCGAAATCTTTCAAAGCCCGTGCGAAGTCGACGGAGAGCATCTCCATTAAGCTTTCGGAGTTAAGACTCTGGGCTTTGCTGCCAAAAGCAGTAATTGTTGGAGAAAGCTGGAAGTCGATGTAGGAACCTGGAGCATTGCGAGGCACTTCTGACATCTGGCGCTGTGCTTTATCTTGGAGGGCGGTCACGGTCCTGAAGCGCTTTTCGCCGGTACTAGGATCAATTCCGTCAAACCGGGCTTTTTGGCCTGAAAGCCAGAAGCCTCGCATCGCGACAGAAACATTGCTAATGACCTGTGCAGGAGCAGCTGGGCCATGTGAGAAGTATCTTGCACCGCCAAGTCGTCCCGCGCCGATGGAATATCCACCTGCGGTGCGGCCAAGAGTGCCGCCAGTCAAGTTTGGACGGAGCGTCGACGTAAAAGGGGAGTGTGTCGTGATTCGGCCGACAATTTGACCGATGCGAGAGCTTTGGGCGGCCGAGGAACGAGAAGCTTGACGTACGTATGAGCCGATATAGCCACCGGCGCGTGTAGAGAACTGGCGGCTGCGGGCCTGTCGGATAGCGGCGGCTCGATTTATGGGTTGACGAGAAGTGACATGTGCATATGCTGGTTGAAGGCGTGCAGGTAGCTGCTGAGAAGGGTCTGGAAATTTGGCTTTAATAGCCTTGGCCGTCTTCTCGTAGGCAAACCTAACGAGTTTAGCATTAGGATACAATTGATAAGAGAGGCTGGAATCTACTCACCTCGCTGCCCTCCAAAGCTTGGGGAGCAACAAGTGCCCGCTTGATGGCGGCATGGCTACTTTGATGAGCCTTGCAAGTCTGATGATGGATTTGAAGATGCGATTGATAAGTAAGAAATGAAGACTAAGATGATGGAAGATGCCTGATCTACGAGGGGACCAATGGCCATGTCACATGCGTGGCGGTGCTGTGGCTAGGATATTCGCCACTTCGGGCCCACCCTCAGGAAGATCTCCACCAATGAGAACATTGTCTGTTGTGGTTACATTTGACATTTCGAGAGAGTACGGGGTATTTGTTGCTTCCTTTAAATTTTTGAAATATTTTACTTAATATTTGCATTATATGATATAAACAGTGATGAGTCTCCTTTCCCCTTCCCTACTCATCATCACCAAAGAACACCTTAACAGGTAGCCATGCATCTCCGCACACCTTGAAACGATCTTTGAGATTACTCAATTGCTCGATTTCCTCGGCAGTCAAATCCCATCCATCAAGTTGGAAGTTCTTCTCGATACGCTCCTTATTGACTGATTTGGGAATGACACTCCATCCCTTATGTAGGCCCCAGACTAGCAAAACTTGTTGAGGGGTCTTCCCCTTTTTCTCTGCAATCTGGAGGAGGGTTGGATCCTTGTACAAGGGCGAGTTCGTTGAACCCAAGCAGGAGTATGCGGTGGAGTGGATCCCCTTTGACGTGTTGTATGCAACTAGTTTAGGCGAGGGGTTGTTAGGGTGCAATTCAATCTGGTTAACGGCCGGAACAATCTTGGTCGTGGGAGCATTAAGCAGCTTTTCCAAGTTCTGAATGCCGAAGTTGGACACTCCAATGTTCTTGACCTTGCCGGTGGCAGGCAGTTTCTGCATCTCCTCCCTATATCTTCTGTCAATTGAGGAAATGTTGGGTATATCTCCGGCCGCACTCACCATGTTTTGATGAAGTCCCAATCGGGAAGATGCTTCTTCTTGTCACTTGGGTCTGTTGATGATGGCCAGTGAACTAGGTAGAGATCAACATAGTCTACGCCCAGGGATTTCAGAGATGAGTTGATGCCATCCTGAACGCGGTGGTGCCATGTATTGTCAAGCTTGGTGGTGATCCAAATTTGGTCGCGAGGAATGCCGGAGTCTCTAATTCCGTCTCCGACTTCTTTTTCGTTCTGATAGGCAAGGGCACTAAGCAGACAAGAATCAGCCTGATCTCTAAACTTTACATCGCAATTTCCTATTGCGAAACACTCACGTATCAATGTGCCGGTAACCAGCCAGCAAAGCAGCCTTTACAGCTTCACGGACCTCATTGGGCTTGGATTGCCAGGTTCCCAGACCAACAGCCGGGATTTTGTCCCCCGTGTTGAGGGTGTAGGTTCTCCTGCGTGGATTGGTTAGTGGATTGGTTACTTTCAAAAAATCAACTTGGTTCTTCAAGCTTGATCGCGTACTTGGTATACTGCAAGTCAGACATTTTACGGTATTGGAATACTGTACAAGTAACTTTTGAAGGTCGAAAACACACTCTTGAAGTACTCGACGAAGGACGCGCAGAAATAGTGACAAAATTTCTGGAAGGAGAGTGACAGCTCTTTATAACGCAGGGGAGCATCGTGGGGCACTAGCTTACGCCCGCAGTAACTACGCGCTGTAGTGGAGATGGTATAGATGGATCAAAATTCATACCGCTCCAGCAAAGGAAAGGAAAAGCGGGATTTTGAAACTTTTCTGCCATACATATTCTCGTGCTTAAAAGAATGGGATCCGCAGTCACGTCATCGAATCGCGTTTATCAGGATAAAAGTATTAATAATTGCAGATAAGTATTTAACCGAGGGGCAATGGGCTCCATAGTGACTCGGAAATTTTGTTGTGGACGTAAACCCAATCACAGTTATAGCTGTACTCGTAAAATAGTCGAGGCTGGTAGATCGACCAAGAGCATTTATTGTATGAATTTGTCACTCCAAATCGATAATCGTCGTCCAATAATGGCAAGGCTTAAAGCTGGTATGCGGGTTGACCTGCCCTCCTGGAGTTACCGCCTGATTCTGCCGGACTTCTGTTGTCCTGATCTGTTTTGATTCGCTGGTCACAATGAATAGGTCTTAAAAAGAAGAAACTATACCTAATCTGGCTAATTGTACGGCTATCTGGCCAATGGAAGCAAAACAAGCATCGTAAACAAGTAATGCCGGGGTCCAATGACAGCTGATCAAGGGTTATGGCGCTTACCAGGACAGGAAGGTGGCCTGGCTGGGCAGGGAAGGAAGGAGCGACCCACTCGGGAAGAATTAGCCACCAGACCTGGGTTTGCAACTGAATCGCTCATTGGACATGCTGCAACCACCAGCTACAATATCTTTACAATGTCATCGGGGTTCGTCTCTGGGGGCACTATCGATGAGCCAGCAGAGCGCGATGATGAATGGCGTCGTGTTCAGCATGAACTCGAGGAAGAAAGGCGCCGAAAAGCCGAGCTTGGCAAGCAAGATGGAGGGAAGAGTCTGTATGAGGTCTTACAGCAGAATAAGAGTTAGTGTCCAAAGTCGGCTCCGCAGTTGACATCCAATATAAACCTCTTAATGCATTCAAATCTACAATATCTCGAGCCTTCTAGGGCTAACGTGACAGGTGATGTGGTTTGTTTGATTAGTGGCCAAGCAAGAAGCATTTGAAGAGTCAATACGATTGAAAAATCAATTTCGGTCCTTGGATGACGATGAAGTTGAGTTTCTCGATTCGGTGTTGGAGTCTACTCGAGCACAGGAAGCGGCAGTGAAGAAAGAGACTGCTGAGCAACTAGCCGAGTTCCATCGGCAACGCGAAGAAGCAGAGCGAGCTTTACTAGAGGGCTCATCCACCGAGAATGCTGGTTCGGGTGGTCCTGCTAAGTCACTTGGAGAAGAGGAACAATGGGCTATATCAGGAAAGAAGCGCAAACGTAACAAAAAAGAGCTTTTGCTTCCCCCAAAGATGCGCAAGTCGTCTGCTAGTGGGGAAGCACCAGCTTCTGATGGATCAAAAACGGCGACAAAAACTGAGCTAAAAGACGAAGCTCCAAGGAAAGGCTTACAGAAAAAGTCAAACACCACATCATCTACGACAATTACGTCTGCCGTGACTGGGAAGGTTACCCAGAAAGAAACCGATATTATCAACTCACTGCCTGAAAAAGACGAATCTAAAACTGCCCCTACATTATCATTGGGTTTAGTTGCATACGGTTCAGATGATGACTCTGATTGAGAGAAGCGCAAATTTGACGACACCCCATAACACATAATGAAGACGATTTATTGTGGAAACTACGACTCGAGTAGCGAATAACAAACTCAAATTCGCCGGCGTCTTTGCATTATCAGAGAAAGGAAAGCGAGAAGATTAGTAAGCTATACTGTATGGAAGCTGATATTGAAATTGTGTACTGGACTTGTCACAGCCGATAAATGCCCAGATTATTCGCATCTGTAACTGACTCACCAAAAAGATGGATGGTACCAGTATAAAAATCACCATTGGACTATAACAATGAATCTCCTTCAAATGTTGCTACTTCTGATTCTGTCAATGGATGCTACCAGCTGAGGTTCCGCTCAGAAGTTAAATATAGGTCATGACGCACACTAAGAGTGCAAGAAAAACATCCCTATTAGTCAGATAGTATCTTAAATGTAATCGATTATAGTCATATGAGTTAAATCCCTAGCATGTGGTTTGCAAGTCGAACGTCCCAAATGAACAAGACTTATAGATTCGTTCACCCAAGATTTATCGTCCAGCTTTAGCAACGTTCTTTTACCCATCGATTTGCCAAGACTCACACAGGTTAAATATAGAAATGTGCCATCTTCGCATTATATGCCCACACTTCCCACACAAGATTATCAGCACTAGGTAAGCAGTCATTAAGGACAAAAGCCGAACAAGACTAATGTCGTCATAAATTTCAATGCCCAATGCCTACTTTTCCTCTTCTTATTGATATACCAAACTTTGAAGTTTGCTATACCAAAAAAATAGTTATGACACGTGGATGACGGTCCCGCCGGAGATTATCCGCATTGATATAACTGGAGGCCTAGAACTTGGTATTTTCATGTGGGGTGTTAATGAATCACTCTCATTCATGGAAAATCTTAGGCAAAAAGTATGTAGATAAATTTGCCAATAGTGTTGAAGACAAATCATTGAGCTAATCGCAGATTAGGAAACATACCCTGAGAGCAGTCTCTAATTAACCGACAGAGACTTATTGGAAGCTGGAGCTAGAATGAGAGCTGTACTTGTACTACCTTCACCCCGCCATCGACACTGCGGAGAATATAGTGAGGTACAAAATTGAAAAGAAAATTCTCCGTGATTTCAATTTATGTTTGAGGTTACAAATCGCTAGACACTGCAACAAATCTCAAAACTTCTTCAAGCTTTCGATTCGTATAAAGATCAAGATGACGACCTTCACCAAGATTCAAGACAATGAAACGCCGGTCATTTCTGTGAATGCTGGAGCGCGACTATCCAAGATCAACCCAAATATCTATTCAGGGTTTACAGAGTGAGATAATACCCTCCATACATTGTTAATTTTCTAACGACGCTCCTTTAGACATATGGGTCGATGTATCTACGGAGGCATTTACGACCCTGGAAACACATTATCGGACGACAATGGCTTTCGAAAGGACGTTTTGGAAGCTTTAAAAGAGCTTGATATTCCCGTTGTCAGATACCCTGGTGGAAATTTTGTTGCTACTTATCACTGGTTGGACGGCGTTGGGCCTAAGGACCAGCGACCAGCGAGGTATTAATGATGCACTCTACCTTCTTTTCAGGTTGTTACAGAAATTGACAGAGGCCAAAATCAAAAGGCCAGAATTGGCATGGCTAGGAACGGAGACCAACGAATTTGGCACAGATGAGTTTCTCAAATGGTGTGAGGTTTTGGGCACAGAGCCGTACTTCTGTTTGAATTTTGGGACAGGTAAAGACAACATGGATGACCCAAAAACCAATGTAGAACATGGCCTAACCTATCATTCTAGGAACCCTCGATGAAGGTACGATAACCCACAAAATTTGCCGATCACCTTTTGACATATGTAGCTATGGCTTGGGTTGAATACTGCAATGGCACGGGAAACACATATTATGCCAATCTGCGGAGGAAAAATGGTCGGCAAGAACCTTATAATGTAGAGGACCTCATTATTTTCTGCCTTTATATTACAACGCTGACACAAAGGCAGGTTAAATACTGGGCTCTAGGAAATGAAACCTACGGACCTTGGCAAGTTGAGCAAACAACGAAGGAGGCGTATGCCCACAAAGCGTACCAATGGGCGAAAGGCATGTTGATATCGCCAAATTTTCAGACTTCCTGCTTATTTCAAGTAGCTCTCAAACTCCTTGACCCTAGTTTAATTCTTGTCCTGTGTGGCGAAACAGGCACTACCTCGTGGGATTACTACACTCTTAAAGAATGTCTTAAGCCTACTAGGGCTACGTTAAATAGCAACCCTACACCATTGATTGATATGCACAGCATACATATGTATACGGCTTCTCCAAATCATCTTCCGAATGCCACCGCGCCTTTGGCAGCAGAACGAGCCATCGAAATCGCGTCTTCCTTGATCGACCTCGCTCGTATTGAGAATGGCATATCCCCAGATGAGCCGCGTCCTACACTTTGCTTTGATGAGTGGAATGTCTGGGACCCTATTCGCGCTGAAGGTAGATTTGGTGCCGAAGAGACGTATACCCTGTCTGACGCATTGGCTGTGGGTGTCTTTCTCAATGTTTTCGTCCGAAAGAGCCGCGATCTTGGAATGGCATGCATTGCCCAAAGCGTTAATGTTATTTCACCACTCATGACGACAAAGGAGGGAATAGTCAAGCAGACTACTTGGTGGCCATTGCTTCTCTTTTCCAAATATATGCGAGGCTGGACTATTGCAGCTCATGTGGCATGTGGTTCCTATGAAGGTGAGACGTCGCCTGCGTGGCTGAGATCAACTAAAGATACACCATGGCTCGACGTTAGTGCTGTCTTGGGTGATGACGGATATGTCAACATCGTGGTAGTCAATGTTCATGAGATCCAAAGTTTCAAGTCCAAGCTAGAGGGAGTCGACAGTTCAGTCCAGGTCTTCACCGTGACAGGCTCTGATGTCACAGTGACTAATATGAAAGGAAAAGAGGAAGTGAGCTTGCAAGAAAGCAAGTGGGATGGTAATGGGGAGTATGAGTTTCCTAAGCATTCCCTGACACTTTTGCGTTGGAAAGCTAGATTGGAAAATAGACTAGTTTGGTAGAATATTTCATATCGGATCGTATCCGAAAAAACCTCTATATAGTTTTATAGACATGGGGATACTTACTCAACGTATAAACCAGCGATATTATGACGAAAAAGCCCAGTTAAATGCTACATACCGTTTTCTTACCTAGAGGAGACCACTGATTGGCTTGTTCCGCAGAAGTATATTTCCCGTTATGGACTAGGCTACTATCGAAAATCTCCGCACGTGACAGGTCTCGTCCGCCACCTGGGATGCCTTTCATTTCTTTTGAAGAGACTCAACCAGCAGACCACCGCCACGCAGAAGAAGTTGGAAGTGGGAATTCTGGTCATATAGAGCTATAGATGGATGCGCTATTTCATCTATACTCAAACAGCAGCATTAAATAAAAACAACGGGTTGAGCTTCGAAGTATTACTCACATCTCACTTACACTAGTTGGCCTGCAACAATGGCTCGCCGCGGGGATACGCGCTCACCATCACCTGTAGGCAGCACATATTCGTCCTCCAAACGAAGCCGCAGAGATGAGGATCGACACGAGAGAAGCAGACGGGATGATGGGAGGTCATATCGTCGATCGCGCAGTCCAAATGTAAGTTCGTGTCTCGCTGGCTTGCTTCATCCTTTGTGGTTTTTTATTAACACGATATTTTTTCACAGAGACACTATCGCGACCGAGATGGTTATCGACGACGGGATCGATCCTTAGACAGACGGGACCGGGATGAATATCGCGACGAAGATATTTACAGGCCAGCTAAACGCGACCGCCGGCGTTCTAGAGACCGTGATGATGATCGCAATTACCGACGCAGGAGTAGGGATAGAGAAATAAGTCGTGATAGAGACGATCGAAGCAGGCGAGATCACTCCCGCGATCGACCTCGAAAGCGCATAGACGATTCTACTGACTCGAGGCGAAAGCTCAGACGAGACAGCCGAGACCGCGTATCAGTGAAAGATTCGGACACGAAATCCCGAGAGGTACGTATGATATGCCGCATTTTTAGTCACAGTCAAACTTACATCAATGCTCAGGGTTCGAAACCGTCAACTCCTGCTCCTACTACGCAGACCGACGAAGAGAAGAAAGCCGAACGACTTGCTAAGCTAGAAGCATGGAAACAAAAACAGGCCGCCGAACGTGAGCGCAAGCAACGCGAGCAAGCGACAGCCGGTGGTGCTCGTAATATTCTGACCGAGATGGACAAAAAATCCGGGTTGCTACCAGCTACTGGTTCCCCCCAGTCCCCTGCTGCTACGCCAACCCAAGACTCACCAGCTGCTGAGTATGCTGGGAAATTCAACCCGAAGGCTATTGCCAAGAAGGCTGCTGGTACAACGTCTGGAGCAGCTCTACTAGGCAATGACGTTGCTGTCCCTGATTCTGCTAGACCTGCTAGTTCGATTGAGGCTAACAAGATTGCAGTCCCTGGCAGTGAGACTTCCGGTAAGTTTTGCATATTTTATTACCTATATTACATGAATGTTTTATTAACAATATGTATAGCTCCGTTGAAAGCAAGCGGAAATGTTGGCAAGTTCGGATTAGGATCCAAGGCGATTGTCGAGGCGGAAAAGCCAGCTGCGAAGCGAACCTTAGTCTTTGGTGAAGAAGAGTCGACGCGCAAGAAACTCGAGAAATTGCCTACTCCCCCCCTTGAAGACGCAAAAGACGTGGCTGCCGATGCCGTTGTTGAAGAGGAGGATTCAGACGTTGACATGGAAATTGGCACGGAGGAAGAAAATGCTGCAGCAGCCCGTGCAGCAGCCGAGAAGCGTGAAGCCCGTTTACAAACCCAGCAAGCAGCTCTGAATGCGGAGTCCAATGGCGATGTTCAAATGGCCGATGCATCCAACGATATTGCAACTGATGCCAATGTGCCGGAGGAAGAAGAAATTGATCCTCTGGATGCGTTCATGTCTGGTTTGGCAGAAACAGCTCCCGCTAAAAGAACAAATGGCATGAAATTTGCTAAATCTAAGCAACAGCAACCGCAAGCTATCTTCGGTGATGAAAACGACATGAATATTTCAGCCGTCGGCGATGGCGACACAGACGAGTTCCTCGCAATTACCAACAAAGCTAAGAAGAAGAAAGACATCCCTGCCGTCGATCATGCCAAAGCGGAATACGAGCCATTCAGAAAAAGTTTCTACACTGAACCGCTCGATCTGGCTCAACTGACAGAGGAAGAGGTAGCCAGTTTACGGCTCGAACTCGACGGCATCAAAGTTCGCGGGGTTGATTTGCCGAAACCAATTCTCAAATGGTCGCAATGTGGCTTGGGTGTACAGACACTTGACGTCATTAGTAAACTCGGGTATGAAAGTCCAACTTCCATTCAATGCCAGGCTCTTCCCTCCATAATGTCTGGCAGAGATGTCATTGGCGTTGCCAAAACAGGTTCCGGGAAAACAGTCGCCTTTCTCTTGCCTATGTTTCGTCATATCAAGGACCAACGTCCGCTCGATAGTATGGAAGGTCCGATCAGTCTTATAATGACGCCAACCAGAGAATTGGCAACACAAATTCATAAGGACTGCAAGCCGTTTTTGAAGGCTTTGAATCTTCGGGCTGTATGCGCTTATGGTGGTGCACCCATCAAAGACCAAATTGCTGAACTAAAGCGTGGGGCAGAGATTGTCGTTTGTACGCCTGGGCGAATGATCGATCTCTTAGCTGCTAATGCAGGACGTGTTACCAATTTACGTCGAGTTACATATGTAGTGCTGGATGAGGCAGACCGCATGTTTGACATGGGCTTTGAGCCACAAGTTATGAAGATCATGACGAACATTCGACCCACCAGGCAAACAGTGCTGTTTTCTGCCACATTTCCTCGCAATATGGAAGCTCTTGCACGAAAAACTTTGACAAAGCCTGTTGAGATTATTGTTGGTGGGAAGAGTATGGTTGCACCTGAAATCACTCAGGTCGTGGAAGTCCGAAACGAAGATACAAAATTTCTACGACTCTTAGAACTCCTTGGAAACTTGTATTCTGACGAGGCTAATGAAGATGCAAGAACGCTTATCTTTGTCGATCGCCAGGAAGCTGCTGATAGTCTTCTACGTGAATTGATGCGTAAAGGCTATCCCTGTATGTCTATTCATGGTGGCAAAGACCAAAACGATCGAGACTCAACCATTGAGGACTTTAAAGCTGGTATATTCCCAGTTCTGATTGCTACTTCAGTTGCCGCTCGTGGTTTAGATGTTAAGCAATTGAAACTGGTTGTCAACTATGACGCGCCAAATCATTTAGAAGACTATGTTCATCGTGCTGGACGAACCGGGCGTGCTGGAAACACCGGAACTGCGGTGACTTTCTTGACTGAAGATCAAGAGCGATACTCGGTTGACATTGCCAAAGCCCTTAAGCAAAGTGGCCAGTCGATTCCAGAACCAGTACAGAAATTGGTAGATTCTTTCTTGGACAAGGTGAAATCCGGGAAGGAGAAAGCTTCTGCATCTGGTTTCGGAGGTAAAGGTTTGGAACGTCTGGACCAGGAACGAGACGCTGCGCGGAATCGGGAACGTAAAACGTACCGCACCGGCGAGGAAGGTGAGGAGGAAGAGCGTGAAGAGACAAAAGAAAAGAAAGGCGAAGATCTCTTTGCCAAAGCTGCATCGTCTGTGCAGTCCGCAACAGCTCCTCTACCGGGTGTTCCAAAGGGCATTGACCTTGACGGCAAGATCACCGTACATAAGACAGAAAGACCTATTTCAAAGACAAACGATCCACTCGACAAGGTTGGCTCGGCTGTTGCCGATATTCATGCTCGGTTGAATCGTGCTGGCGTGATGAGGACCGGCGTCCCCATTGACAACAAAGGTCCTGATGCTGGTGCCTTCCACGCGACGCTGGAAATCAATGACTTTCCTCGTAAGTTCTTTCCCCCATACTTGTCATTTGACTTATCACTACGCGGATAACTAATAAATATCTACAGAAAAAGCTCGTTGGGCTGTTACCAACCGTACGAACGTCGCCAAAATTCTCGAAGCCACCGGCACATCGATCACAACAAAGGGCAGCTATTACCCCACAGGCAAGGAGCCTGGTGTTGGCGAAAACCCGAAGTTGTACATCCTTGTCGAGGGTGACACGGAATTGGTCGTCACCAATGCTATGCGCGAACTAATGCGTCTGCTGAGAGAAGGCACAATCGCAGCAGCGGATAGTGAAGCTAGGGCGCCAACCAGTGGCCGATATAACGTTGTCTAAGCATATATCATTATTAATTTTATTATATTCGTGGTTTGGGAGGAAATTAGCGTTTCGAATATTTGAGGCGCTTTTATTGCCTGTTATTGCATTAATGTAGATAGAGATAATCAAACACTAATTGTGCCAAACATTCAGATTTCGCATGCGGTTATTCACTACATTAGAATTACGAGGCATGTCAATTCGACTGCTCTTCTCATTTCTCAAAATGGGTCTTTATTTCATTAAATCGTGAGCCACAAGATGGGTATAATTCCAAACTAGTCGTCCATAATCCATGATTCTATCATCCAAAAAAAAAAAAGAATAGTTGGGGAGAAAAAAAAATTTAACCAAGTATTAAACCAAAAATCCACCTCCGAGATTATCCTTTCATTAATACACTGCCTGGGGGGGTGACAGCAAAGGTAATGATAGTTCAGTAGGAGGGTTGTCGACTTTGTGGGTCGTTTTAAGGTGGCGTTTCAATTGGTCTAGTTTTAGAAGATATATTAGTTCTCTGAATTATTCTAGTAAATAAAATCAATCAACGATACGTACCAGGCCGTGTAAAACTCTTTGAACAGCCGGGAAATGTGCATTTGTGTTGGCGTCCGTTGTGTGTAAGTTTATGACTGGACATATTCGATGACTGCAATAGCATTAGAAATCGGCTTGTGAGTTATATCAAACAGGGGAGAAAAAAGACATACATCGCCAGTTTGAAAATTGCAACCTGGAAAGTTGCACTTAAAAGGTTTCTCGCCAGTATGGGTTCGCGAATGGGTCTTGAGCTCACTACTATCGGTGAATGCTTTGCCGCACACTTTACACGTAAAAGGCTTCTCGCCACGGTGGCTGCGCTCGTGGCGTTCAAGAGTCGCCTGTCTTGCAAATGCCTTGCCGCAGACTGAACAGCTGAAATTTTTATCTATGTCAAGTGTCAGGTGTAAAACGCCAATAAACAAACGAAAGAAATCATAACTTACAATTACTGTGAGTCAAGAAATGGCCTTGAAGCTTTGACTTTTGAGAAAAAGGCTCGTCCGGTCGGTGGCACCCTTGCCAGCAGCAGTAGTAACCGTTGCCTCTTTTGCCGCTGATTAAATTTGTGTGCACTGTGAGGAGGTGTTGTTGAAGTTCCCCAGATGTTAAGAAGATTGACCCGCAAGCGCCTTTCCCGTTGTTCCAACGACAAACGTATGATTCATCCTCGTCGACAACGGATTTTGGGACTGGACTGGTGAGAGCTGATGGGGTGTTTCTATCTAAAGATGGTGGACTGTCGATGGGGTCTGCTAGTAATTGAGCACTCACACTTCGCCGGGTATTGTGGCGAGAGTAGTGAGAAACTCTGTGGTGTGACTGGTTGTGCGAATGACGATGAACACGACTGTGAGATTGTGTTCTTGAGAATTGCTGTAACCCAGTGTCTCCAGAATTTCTAAGGTAACAACCTAGATGCTGGAAGCCTGCATCTGAACAAGACAGCGCCCCATCGTTCTGGAAACAAGGTAGCTTGGAGAGATCGGAGGCCTGGCTAAACATTTCCTGGCTTTGATTTGTATCAAATGGAGATGAATTGCATAGCTCGTGGGGCATATCTACATGGCCGAAATCGTGTTGACCAGAATCGGCAGGGGTCCATAATCCCATGCAGTCTTCCGGCGCTTGGTGGCACGGATGGTGTTGGGCATTATGTGTAGACTCATGGCAGTGGGAATCAGGCAGTTGAAAATGGGTATTGTTATGATGACCGCCCGTAGGTGACTGACTAAATAATTGGGATTCGGCTGCTGATGTAGGATGTTGGTTAACGATGGGAGGGAAGAAAGCAGCAGCATCCCAGTGTAAGGTGGCATCATGGAAGAGGTCTGTGATGCTTTGATTCACACTGTTACCATCACCAAAGCAACTTTTTTCAAAGCAGGGAGATTCTGCATTTTCACAGTGGGCTTCTTCACAATTAGCATCGGAGCATAAAGTCGATGAGATCTCGCAATCAACGAAGCCATCGCAAACAGACGAACAGTTGAAGGAGCAGGTATCGTTATTGCAGCACGCCTCATCTACATCGCAATTCAAATCGCCGGGGCGGTGAAGTTCATTGCAATGCCATTGATCTGGCGGCGGTATGGACATCTTATCATCAAAAGTGTCCCAATGGCAGTCCAAGCAGAAATTGCCCAGTTCCCGAGGGTTCATGATGGGCATTTATGAGATTCTCGTGGTATCGTGGTAGCGTAGGAAGTCATGTACAGCTATTCTCTTGAAGTGCAAGAAGAACTATCTTCGGTTCAAGACACGATGGGGGGTTGCTTTGGCGAGACAAAGATTTGCGTCACGGTGCAGACCGAGATTAGGACTGGAGGGAGCCCCGCGGTTAGTCCGGGTGTCAAAGATGAGAAAGAGAGCACACAGCTTACTAGTCCTCCGGGATTCTACTTGCGATCCGTGGATCAACACTAGCCAGGGTAGAAATTGGTAGACACCAGTGCAGGATGTCGGGGAAAGGATATTATAGGGCGAGGAGAGGGTGTCGATCGCAGCAAATAATGGTGAGGAGAGAAGCTAGCAATGAAAACCCAGATCAAGCGACTGCGACAAGAGGGGTTGCACAGGCAAAGAAGCGATTCACAGAGGTGAGGACCTTGGTGGTGAACTAGCCGTGATCAATCTGAAATGATGCCACCAAAGAAAAAGCCTCTTTGCGACACCGGATCTTGCGCACAAAGGTATCCTCCAGAACAGCAGTCGCTCAGCGTGTCTGTAACATTGTGGGCTGGCGACGGGAGCCCGCCATTTTTCATGCGCTCGACGATGCAGTCGAGATCGTGACAAGGAATCAGAGCACTGATAAGAGGAGGCCAAGAAAAAGAAAGCCGCCAGCCACAGCGGGCCAATCAGATTGCAGCTGTCGGGCAGCAGCCAATCAGAAGTGACATGAACTGACAAACTCCCCCGCTCAGACTGTACGACTGTTGATTATAGTAGCAACTAATAATAATAATAGTAGTAGTAGTAATAGTAATAGTAATAACAATATTTATGATTAGATGATGATATAGTAACAATGGCGATCGAGTGACTGTCATGCAATAGTTGTTGTCTTGGGAGAGCGCCTGAATAACCAGGCACCCGCCAAGCAGCCACGTGCCTTCCGCGCGTCGAGACCCCCTAGTTATTGAGCTGTTCCTGCGTCTCACCTCTAGATGCGCTGGTGATATGCAGGCACGAATACGCGCCAATTATTCTGTCGACGGAATTCAAACACTCTGACCTGATTGCATTCGCTGCCTGGGATATAGTCGTGGACCGCTATATCCCGCCTTCCCCGCAGTTGATGCAATCGCAACTATCAGCCGCCGTCATATATAGGATAGCATCTGTGATCGTCTGCATTCTACACAATGGGGAATATCTGCTCAAGGTCGGCGAACCAACCCGATGACCCTTTCACGCAGCCTGGCCGAGCTCTTGGCCCCTCTTCAACGCCTGGTGCAACTGGCCCACCCCCTCGAGCACCGATCCCGAGCAATCGTTCAAGGCAGGGTACTGGCAGGACACTTGGAGGGCAACCGTCCAGCGATACGGGAAATGCGCAGAGCAAGGCTGGCGAAGCTGCACAGGTACTGCCGAATTTTTAATTATTTTGTTCTGAGCATTACTCACAGTGTGGCATGTAGAAACGCGCAGAAGCTCTCAGCGCCTCCAGTAAAGGGAAATTGGGGAGCCAATTGGCAGCACAGAAAGCACAAACACAGTCACAAACCCTCAACGCAGTCAGTCAGGCAGAGCAAGCGGCAAGAAATGCAGACAATGCAGCTGAAGCTCGACAGTGGAATTAGTCTCCGTTGCTTCATTGTCACGCAACAGCCTCTTAATCCTTCCTTGCACCTTATACGTCTAGACTTCAGCATAGTGCTCATTCTTTGAAAGAATCATCTAACCGACTACTTATTCTTATCTCCTATATATGCATATACTCTCATATGTGAGGAATTTTTTCACAAATTACGGGTACGTCGCTTTGATGAAACAGTCTCAGTCTCAACCTATGTAGTCATTTTCATGCCTCCATTCGCATTGACAACACTACCTGTACACCACCCTCCGTCGGCTGTGCATAACATAGCCACAACTCCGGCAACCTCACTCGTAAATGCTGGCCGTCGGCTACCCATCTTCTCATGAATTAGCCGCTTTTTCTCTGGATCCAGGCTGTCCAATTCGTCGCCGTCAGGATTAACTTTGCTCAGTGGTGTATTGTCCTGCCAGCCTTGGATGTCTTTCCAGAACTGTTCCCCTGTCAAGAAATACATATCACCAATCACCGGCCCCGGATTGACAGCATTAACTGTAGCCCGATCTGCAAGCTCCCGTGCCCATGTTCTCGTCATCGCTTCCAATGCGGCTTTAGTACCCCCATACACCGACTGGCCTTCGAATCCAAGGCTAGATGACACACTCGAGATGTTCACAATGCGCCCCGATCGATCATTAGGCAGATATGGAACACACGCCTGAGTGAGCAGTAGTGGCGCAAGAACATTGATATTGTAATGCCAATGGAAATAATCCGCATCAATCAGTCCTACAGCAGGATCCGCGAGCTTTTTATCTTGTGATACTCCCGCATTGTTAATTAGAATATCGACTTGGGGGGGTTTATCGCCGAAATGCTCCTTGACTGCATTGATAATGATTTCACTTGCTTTTGCACCGTCTGAAAGATCCGCTCTCACGACGGAGCAGCGAACACTATACTCTTTACCAAGTTCTGTGGCGATTTCTTCAGTTCGTGCTCGTGACGACTCGGAGGTGTAATTAAGTAGCAATGAGCAGCCTTTATTAGCTAGGTTCCGTGAAATCGCTTCGCCAATACCTTTAGGATTCTCGAGAGCATAAATATATAGGCAATATATCAAGATGTACAGATCGAGTGACACTCACCCCGCGATCCTCCAGTCACGATGCCAAACTTGCCTTCTAATGGGCGTGTTGCAGATGCCATGTTGCGACAGTATATAGACTTGGTAATAAGAATAATTTTATCTCCTAGTTCTATCCCAATTTATATCTATAGATTCTGTTTTTACATACAAATTTATTAAAAAAAATAAATTATTATTTATCACCAGCAGTCGGAAATCTACCCGAGATTGCGGGGCAGAAGGATTGGGAAAAAATTAACCACGATTTTAACCGACATGAATGACAACACAAATTCATTCCGGCGGGGCCTTTTTATGCACTCTAGGCATAAGGGACTGTAATAGCTATTTTACCCCTGGATTATACCTCTTTTCTAACAAAAATGATTGGTGGCAAATGAGTTGGGAGTACCCCGGCGGTGCAACACCAGGCCCCTCATTGAAGAGGCACTCAGAAGATCTCTTGTCCTGGCAATGGCAGAAATTGCCACAATAAACCACCATCAAGGGCATTCCATATTGACAAGCCGTCCTCGGGGAGTTGTTTTGAAGCTGCTCTTTTGAAGCGACTTTTCGAGGACTGCTCCCAAATATGCCTGAGATCATCTTCGCTGGATTTATCATAAAATCACGAGAGCATCCGAGTGTTGCTATGATAGCCGAAGGCTTCACCAATTCACTTAAGAAAACGGCTCACTGGACCAAGCCAACTGAAAAGCTGCTATTGCTCGCTCCACAGGGGTTATGTCGCGTCCGCTGTCGATATAAACGGCACCGAAAATCGCTTCGACGGCGGTCGCCATCACCCCATCAGATACATGGCCTCCTTGAGCGGGATTTACATAAATGAAGCCATCTAGCCCATTACGAAAACCTGCTTCGGCAAGGGAGACTTTGCTTCCTTTTGTACTAACAACGTCGTTGATTTGTCCTGAGAGTCGCATGTCAGATTTTTAAATGGAACTAAAGCATGAAAAGATGCTTCATCTAATAATATCGGTCTTACCCCTTAAAGCACCTCGAGTGTATCCATCTGTCACCAGAACGACCTTCAAAACCGCATCTCCGACCATGGCTAGATCTTTGTTTCCGTCAACAGGTAGAGCATATCCAGCACTAGTCAGGGCATGGTTTACAAGGGTTTTGTCATTGAACTCATAGCTAATCATGCGTTCAAGATACCTAGCCCTATCTCCTGGGGTGAACACACTTGCCATGAACGTTTATGCAAGGACTTGAAATGGCGGAATTGTTAAGTGGTTGCAGAGGTGGGGAAAGTAGTCAACTGGTTTTAACGGCAAGGCTGTGGAACTTATAAAAAGAGTAAGTGTAATATACAAGTCATTCTTAGACTTAAACAATCGGTTTGATGATAATGCCGCGACAGATCAAATTGCTAGTGTTATAGGTCGTAGTTGCATTTTTAAAGGAGATTTATCTTTCAAATGAAGGGATACAATTCAACAACATTTGACGCAAGGGGGTCTAATTAGTACTGGCTGTGGAAGTTCGGCGTTTTTTCAACTCACTCACATATTCCAGTGCCCAAGTTTCTTCTGTTATTGGCTTAGAATAGTCTAGTTATAAATATTTTGTTACGCATCATTTATTCTATACTGTGTCTACTCCATGTTTCACCGCAGTCCAGTTGAATGGCCCGCTTAGGTTTTCTTTTCCCCTAGGCTAGGTTTACATTCTAGCACTATACTCGATACCATCGAGTCTTTGAGGGTATATGTGCATGATTAATGTATTCATTAGGTCTTCCACTGACCTGGAATTGACGTTATGCTAGACTTCATATTATCCAGTAATTAATTCTCCACCAGGAAATTCAAAATATCCTTAGTCAACCAAATTAAGAGAGCTCGAGGTTCAAAAGCAGCGAAAGGAAGGGGATTTCATACAAGAAATGCATTGCTATTGAATTAAATTTATCACAGACTAGATAGAAATATGTTACCTCAGAGAAATATTTTGAAGATTCGCTGACTTGTTGATCTGTTCTTGTCCATCCTACATATGGTCACTGAGTTAACGCCTGGTAACTAAATAGTTACAGCAAACTCATCGACACACTTGCCAGCTGTATGAGAGATTGGAAAAGGCTCAAGTTGTAGTAAATTAATATAGATTTTCTTATCTAAAAAGCTTAACACGGAAATATCAAAACAGAGACAAAGGAAGAAAATTAGAAACAATTATTATATATGCAAGCGGTGTAGATATATTAGCGAGGTTTCATCAATTGATGCAAGCCACTAATGCATCAATTAATTTATTGACCAGACCTTCACATGATGATCCGAAAAGTAAACCATGAATAATACATATATCCATCTCATGTCTCTACAGAAAAGCACCAAGTACAAAAGCGTATTCGGCGATCCAAAGGCTTACCAGCTAGACGATGTTTGACATATGCCTTCATTGGAAAATGATCGATGTCCCCCCGTCTCATCAAGCCCTGCGAATGGGTCTAGCTATGGCGTAAGGAGGACCGCGGATAACGGTTGCGTTGGGCCAAAGAGTTCTTGGACCCGGAGAAGGACGATATCTTCTATTTTCAGCTATTATCCCGTTGCAAAAAAAATTCATAGATAGTACATCAGGTTTGAAGAGCCAGCCCGCTGAAAATCCAACCTGTCAACTGGATAAGTGAGAAGCACCGGCGTAACTAACCATATCCTGCGATCAATTAGCTCTCCGAACAGAGCATTCCGACAAGGGAGAAATCTACCGCCCAGCCCATTGCATTGGTCAGCAATGAGGTCTGTATTGTAAGGGAGGGAATTTGAACGAATAGAGAAATGTGACACGGGCCAGTAGCTGGTACTGTTATCGAGCCTAAGTCACAGACTAGTTCAGTTGCTGGCATAGTTGAGATAGATAGGCCGCAGTCATAAGCTGGTACACGACCAGACGCTTGGCGGTAATTGTGGCCCAAATTAATGGCTGTCATGCCGTTTGCATTTACAAGTGTCATCCTCGTGTACCCATTTTTTAAGGCTAGGATTATCATCTCCAACCTATTCACACTCATGCCTTTAACACAGCTCGTATCTTCCCCGCAAAATTCTCCAATTTGCGGGGTTGATTCTCTGGCTTAGGGAGTAGGCCGAGTTGTGGGCGAGGTGTCGGGCATTAGGGCTTCTCCAACATGTATTTCGTCGATACCTACTATGTTAACTGTTACGGAGAGAACTGATCCAAGACTTAATTTGGCTTCTCAGTGAATTGGCTCAGGGATTGTGTCAAACAGCTAGTGCTATTTTCTTCTCATCGAACCCTTGGTCATCACTTTCAAGAAGCAAATGGCATCACCAGAGAAAACAATTGCCTTCATAGGTCTGTTATTGTGACTAAATAAGAAACCAACCATTTTGCTGACTATTCAACCAGGCTTGGGTGTCATGGGCTATCCCATGGCCCTTAATCTTCGCAAAAAAATCGGGTCGGAGTACACAATTTTGATATGCGATGTCGTCCAAGATGCGCTACAGAGGTTTCAAGACGAGACCAAGAATACCGGACAAGTCAAGACGGTACAGACGGGATTTGAAGCCGTCCAAGCGGCTGTATGTATTCATATTCAAAACCGAAAGAATGGGCTGATGCTAATGTGCACCATCTTATCAGGACCTGATTATCACAATGTTACCCAGCTCACCTGCGGTACGAAGTGTGTATCTGGATGAGAAAACAGGTATATTGGCTGGTGTTAAAGATGCCTCGTTGAAAAATCTTACTGGTCACAAAATAATCATGGAATGCGGTACGATCGAAACCGCGACGATTCTTAATGTCGCCAAAGCGACGCGCCAGACCGCGTTATCACTACCGTCTTCCTGGAAATTAGCATTCGTAGATGCTCCTGTTTCTGGCGGTCCCATGGGCGCGCAGGCAGGAACATTGACGTTCATGGTTGGAGCCGACAGTGCGACTAACACGGACGGACAAGTCTTTGCGCGCGTCAAAGCAGCCTTGTCCCATATGGGTAAGCCCTCAAATGTGTTCTTGTGTGGCGATGTCGGGGCGGGGACGGCGTTCAAGATCATCAACAACTACCTATCGGCAATCACCAGCCTCGCAGCCTCGGAAGCGCTCAATATTGGCGTGAAAATGGGCCTGGACCCGAAGCTGCTTACAGACGTGATCAACACAAGTGGCGGACAATGTTGGGTGACCTCGCACAGCAATCCTGTGCCAGGAGTGCATCCCAATGCACCCGCTAGTCGGGACTACGAGGGCGGGTTTCGCATCGAGCTCTGCAAAAAGGTTCTCGCGATGGGCTCGGAATTGGCGGAAATGGTGGGCGCGCGAACGATTTTGGACAAACCGACATTAGACGCTTTTGAGGAAGCAGCTAATGATGCGCGATACCAAGGCAAGGATGCAAGGGTAGTGTTTAAGTGGCTGAACGAGCACGAGAAGAAGGATTAGGAAAGGTGCCACAACATTTGCGATCGATCGCTGTGCGTCATTTGGCGTGGTAACACGGTGTGATTGGGCCTTGCATGCATCGATGGATTTCTATCACGAGCCACTTATCGTGTTTTAAGTTTATGCAAGTTCCTGCAGCTGGGAACCATTTTTTGGAAGTGAGCATTGTAATGATAGCAGGCCAGCGACTGTTGTAGTTTAGTGATGTGACACGTATGGGCCGGTATACAGGATACTGGGAGGTGGGGGCAATCTAAGATCTCCAACTGTGGGGAATGTCTTGTTAGCCTCAGATGAATGACGGGTTAGGACAGTGTAAAGCAGTGGTGGTGCTAAAGAAGAGGCGACGGAGTATGTCAATCTATAGATCAAATAAATCAACAAATAATTCGAGTACAAAGAAAGTCACAAGAAAAAAAAGCGGCCGAAGGAGGAGGCTCGGCGGCGTGAAAATACACCCATCCATCCAGTGCCCATGCTTTTGTACCCCGAAAAACCCTCTTTCCCTCCGTCATCGACGAGCTGCGGACGGAAAGGAACCTCCAAGAAAAGAACAAGGCTTAGTGCCAATTGACGTCCCACTGCTGGTTCAATTATTGCGGATCCATGGGTAGTATCCACTTCCGATTGCATATGTATCTACTCCCAAATTCCGGCTGTATGCCGCCGATAGACGAAATTCTTATTGACACCGTTTCACCACCAAACTAACACTTTACTCATACTTGTGAACTTTTGAGTTCATCCAGAATGAAGTCTTCAACAAATCACCTATCCGCGGTACTCTCGCGACTTCGTCGATATGTGCATCAATCGATGGTGCCCAAGAGCGCGAGACACAGCCTAGAGATAACTCCCAGAGTCGAGATACAAGCGCCCGAATTGCCTTCGATAATGAAGGTTCAGCATCTCTACGCCTTCAATACCCCATATGTTTTCAGAGAGGATGTACCAGTCCCCAGACCAACGCATGCATACGATCTGCTCATCCAGGTCGACGCTGCCTCCTACTGCCATACAGATCATGTCCTCGCATCTGGCGAGATGGCAACGGTTGAAATGCCTCCATTCCCACTAGTAGGCTGTCACGAATACTCGGGCACAGTCGTTGGGCTACCGCCGAATTCGGCACAGACAGAGTTCAAGATTGGCGACAGGGTTGGAGTCAGCTCTCGTGCCTACCATCCATGCGGGACATGTGTTGAGTGCATTGAGGAGAATACTCCAGATAGTGACCCCAAAGGCTACTCGGTGCTGTGTCCGCACGTCAAGACGAATGGGATTGGCATGGATGGTGGATGGCGGGAATATGCGTTGGTTGACGCGAGACAGGTCACTCCAATCCCATCTGGATTGACACAGGTAGAAGTCGCACCGTTGATGTGCGCTGGTATTACTATATATTCTGCAATAAAAAGAACCGAGCTCGAACCCGGACAGCGGATCGGAATCGTTGGGTGTGGTGGTGGATTGGGCCACCTAGGCTTGCAATATGCAACGGCGATGGGGTTGAAGGTGTATGGAGTAGACAATGCCGACACAGCGCTTGCCCTTGCACGAGGGTTGAGGAATATTTCCGGAGCAACAATTATCGATGCACGAACGCAAACCGCGCCAGAAGCTATTGCGCCGATTAGCAAGGAGGACAATATCGCATTCCCCGGTCAATTCGGACTCGATGCAGTTATTATTCTTCCAGAGAGCCAAAAGGCCTTTCAATATGGAATTGACATGCTCAAAAACCATGGAAAATGCATTGTGGTGTCATTTCCTCGACAAGGCCTCCATGTTTCGTCACAGGACCTGATTTTCCGGGATATCAAGTTTATGGGGAGTCTGTCTGGCACCAACAAACAATTGCGAGAGATGACTCAGTTCTCTGCGAAACATGGCATTAAGCCTGAAATAAAGACTTTCCCGCTTGAGAAATTGAATGAACTTGTTGACACATACAATGCGGGTCATGGAGGAAAGTTGGTGATTGACCAGCATCACAAGAGCTCATAATCAATTCGTTCTATCTGCATTGCAATTTTATGTTACTGAGCGCTTTTTGAGTTGTTTCTTCTGCCATATAAATGACATGTCATAGCTTTTTGAATAAATGTAAGAAGTCGCTGTCTGCTTAAATTGATAATTGAGACCAAGCGCCGTTCGAATTGATATACCATCTGTTGAATTAGTAATAGGTCGAGAATGTACCTCAATATTAGGCTAGAAAAATCGCTGCGTCACTTTTTAGTCTGGGGGTAAACCCTAATACCATCCTTGTCGAATATGATAAGCTCGATAACCCACAGAGCCAATATAGTTGCATATTGGTCAAGATATTTGAGTATCATCTAACATATCCGCATAAGTATTTAACGCTGTCCCGATGACATCCACAACCGCCCAGGTCTGTGCCCCCTTGAATATTTGCGCCCATACTCGTAACACGCCGGCGCTCAACTGCCGAAGCATACTGGGAGATTGTAAGGCGTGTTCATCGTCGCAGCGCACACCATACTCAGTCTCATCTAGCATGGTCTTGACCAACCAACAGATTCTCTTTTCATCCTCAGAGACTTCTGGTTGCGGGTGAGGAAGCGCAAGAGCTTCGAGCCATTTGCATAATAAAAAGGCACATTCAAGTGAGCATATGGAATGTTGTATAGACCAAGTAAATGTCTGCGTACGTGCCACTAGTCGAATGCCGATTTTCACGGGAATACTCAATGCATGTGCTGAATGCAGAACGGCCCGAACCAATTTGCGTGTTCGCCGTATTCTTGTTGCTGGGCTTTCCCGGAACGAGTGAGCGATTTGCACAGGGTCGCGTGTGGCTAAGGCATGGTGGCCAGGGCCAACAAAGATATTGTTTAGCCGAATATAAGCTAGTCGTAGTAAAGCAGTCGAGTTGAATGCAATCGGTCCGTTAGGGTCCAAAGGGTCAAGTGATGACTCTGGGTTCTGCTCCCATCCTAACTGCCAATTTCGGAGCGCTTGTTCTAACGAGGATATCTCGTCGGAATCTTGATCTTGATTGTGATAGGCTGTAGATGGCTGGTTGGGAATTCGGCAGCGTACGATTTGACGCACAAAGAAAATATGCTGGATCAAAGCGTGGATGAGGATATAATTTCCGAGTGAAGAAGTGTAAGAGTAATCCGAGTCTTTGTAGCTTGATCGGTTGAATAAGCGATGAAAAGCAGTTTGAAAATGTATTTCAGGCAGTTGCTGCTTCTTCTTAGCCTCTCGCCATCGTACTGCGGATGGAGCCTTGAACTCGGCTGCGCTACATGGTAACGGCAAATCCAGCTCTGAGCTTAGTATCAATGAAGGAATATTGTATACTATGCAATGAAGATTGAAAAAGCAGAAGACAATAAACTTGGTTCGTTTGATGCATTCATAACGAATCCATTCTTCCCATGAAACATCCTCGCCAGTTAAAGGGCCCATTTTGAGTCCGTCTTCGCGTACAAGCGTGGCCAGGATGCTTTGTATTGCGAGTGCTTGGCGAAGTATTTCCTTGTGTTTGGCCCAGGTTGCCATTGCCATGAGAAGAAACAAGGCTTGTGCAGTTTGCATAAGGTCTTCATCATGTTCTTGATCTGACGGGAGACCTAGAGGACCCGATAGGGATGGACTATGAGCGTTATGGGGCTGTATGTCTTGAAACGACTGTTGTGGGTTCATCTGGTCATTATGCTGTAATGAATTAGAATAACTGCTTTGCGACTGTTCTGCATGCGCTGCGACACGAGCATCACGTCGTCTGATTCGCCGCATAGCAATTTCTTGACTGATATGAAACAGCTCCACACCCTTCTCACCTTCGAAACAATATTGCGTGCCCACAGCCGCCATGGCAAGTAACAACTCTATTGAGCATTTTTGAACAGACATAGTCTGTACATGTAAACACGGCATATGCTCATGGAAGCCGTTGATATAGCCAGCTAGATATCGGGACAATGCCAGACGCGACGGTAGTCGGAAATCGGGGGAAATAAAACTAGAGAACTCGTTTAGTTTCAAAGAAATGTGCTGCCTGTCCTCAGCAGAAATGTCTGATAACGGCTTTCTTGTCAAGTTGAAGTTCTGATCACGATGTGCAGGCGATTCCTCCGGTTGTAAAGATGGAAGACGGGAACCAAATCGAGAAAAAGAGCCCGGCTCCTCAACCATGGAAGTTACTGGAGCTGGAGTGCGCTGAGGATGTTCCTGCAATAAGTCGTAACTTTGTGAAGCAGACTCCGGGGAGAAAAACGGAATTGGTTGCTCGGCACTGATGAAAGACGAGAAATGTTGAGAAGTCAATGGTCCATTGTCTAGAAATGCTGCCAAGTTATCAAGCGAATCCTCAAAATCCAATCCATAGTTGACTTCGGCTAGTTGAGGCTCAAGTTGCTCTTGCTCTGGAAATGATACCTGAGCATTATTCGGAGCTTTTGCAATAGCGTTCTCCTGTATAGGTGGAATTATTCCCTGCAGCGCCGCCTGTTCTGCAGCCATTGATAGTGTCACCAAAGGTATAGTATGATTTTTCATGGACGGAATGGGACTGTTATTTGTAGGAATCACGCCATTGGGCTCGAAATTCACCGTAGGTGACATGACTTCGGGTTCTTGTTCGTCTATGTTGGCCGCCTGGGCGGTGCGTTTGCGTCGACCTCGCAAGCCACGACTACCGCCCTTTTCTGATTGCGAGCTGGCCCGCCTGTCTGTCAAATGGGATAGTCGCTCATGGCGAATAAGCAGATCGCTATGGACGTCAGAAGGTAAGTCTTCACATGGCAAATAGAAGCTTGCCTGCGTGTGAACCGTTGATCGCATTGATTGCAAGAAAACGGCTTTTCTTGTGTATCTATTTCCTTTAGTGAAATGCCGCTAGTAAATGATGATTTTTGAACATACGAGTTCTTTCATGCCGCTGCAAATGCTCAAGCCTTGCAAAAAGTCGCAGGCAATGTTGGCACTGGAAACGCTTCGGTCTTTTCGCCGGCGGTGGCGGGGAGGATGTGCCATGGCCAGACTCGAGATGCTGTTCTAGCATGCTTGGAATGGGATTTTAGACATTTATATGTATGTCAACGGTTTTTAATGAGTTCGGCGATGAGATTGAGTTGGGTTAGCTGGTCGAGCTGACACAGGACGAAAACTGGGTTGTAGACGATGGCTTGGCATGTGGAGGTAGAGTATAAATTAGACCGGGGTGCAGCATGGCACCCACACCGATTGGGTGCCGATATCGATCCTCGGATCCCTCGCTTCATCTTTTTAAGTTCCTTTTCATCCCATCTTGTACTCACGATCATAACGCTGTAATTTGCTCTTATTTTCAGTAGGCTATCGTTACATCGCAGAATACGTGCAATTAGTTCCATTTGGCTGTTACATTGCGGTGATGGCATTGACGTAGGACTACGTCAGATGACATGATAAAGGATATCGTTCTAGTTAGTATTAGAATGACTAGCTGTATGAAAAATGATGTGTATTCATGAGCTATCTAATTGACAATGCCATCTGTACGGGGTGTGTTGAGTGGTGTTTGTGGACGATGATGATGCCTGAGGCGCGCTGTCTGTCTTTATATGCAACCCCCATCCTACATCAATGCTTATATCAATGCTTATACATCAGCCTTCTTTCCCAGTTCTCGAACATGCTCCCCCTTTGCCACCATCTCGTCCAGCACTTTCTCTGCGACTTTCATTGCCTCCACGCCAGCCGGCACGCCGACATAAGTTGTAGCGTGCAGAATGGCCTCTCTAATTTCGGTTTCTGTTAACCCATTCCGTACAGCACCTCGCACATGCACTGCCAGCTCAGGTGATCGGTTCAGAGCCATCAGCATGCCGATATTTATGAGTGAACGCTGCTTGCGCTCCAGTCCCGGGCGAGTCCACGCATACCCCCAGCAGAATTCCGTGACAAGTTCTTGGCCGGGACGTGAGAATTCAGTAGAGCCGTTGGCGAGGGCGCGCTCAACATAGTCATCGCCGACTACTTCGCGCCGGACTTTCAAGCCTTCGTCGAATAGGACTTTGTGGATTTCAGGGTGGTTAGGGTTGGTGGACATTTTGGTTCTTGGTCCGTTTGCTTTTATTAGTAGATAGAACTGAGATTCGCTATGTTGAAGCCACCAAAGCACTTTGATGCTAGATTATATATTGTGTTAAGAGCCTATAAGTTCGCGATTGATTCACAAATGACTCCATGTAGAGAATTAAGACGAGTCCTTCCCTTGACTGGAATACCCGAATACCCCAACTCCCCGCTTGGAGTCGAGTCGGCTATATGGTGGAACCAGTTGGGGAAATGATACCCCACAAGTGTTGTTACATGTATTGGGTGGGTATGATCATACGCAGCTTTAATCATGCTTATGAAATGATTAATTCTAGACGTAGAAAGTTCCTCTAAGTCTTATTACAGAGACTACATATTGTAAAGACTACTTAAATCTTCTAGCCCAATCCTCGTCTCCTTCCAAATATCTATAAACCACTCTTGAATCCAAGTCCCTACACCTAGGGTCTTGACTCGCTTCTTCGTATGTCTTAAGGCCAGCCTGACCCAGAACTAACTTCGTATTAACCCTGTTTGCCATATCGACCGCCAAGCCAAAATCCTTCTTCATTAACTGAACTTTAAATCCATCTTTGTAACCCTTTGTAGACGGTGCTTCTGGCGCAATACCAGGGACAGGACAAAATTTATCACAGATTGTGTTCTGGGCTGTACCGGCCGCGTATACTCGTGCTAGAACTCGTGGGTCAAGGCCAGAGCGCATGCCCATGTCAAATGCTTCGGAGCTTGCGATTGCAATAATGCCCGACAGATAATTATTCGACAGCTTTGCAGCGAGCCCAAGTGACGGCCCGCCGCATGGAATAATTTGCTTGCCCATCATATTCAATAGGTTTTGAATTCGGGGAAGATTGTTATCATCGTCCGCACAGCCCAGGAAAAATGCAATTGTTCCTTTCTTTGCGCCGAGAACCCCACCGCTGACGGGTGCATCGTAGAAAGCTGCCGAAGGGAAATTCATGGTAATATGATCCTTGACCAAGAGACTTGTTGCTGTATCAATAGTGGAGCAATCGATCAAAATCTTTTTGTTGATATCTGTTGTACAAATGCCGGATTGCGTATCGAGGTAAACACTGCGAACGTGCGAACCTTCGGGGACCATGGTGAAGATAATGTCCTGTTAAGTACAATTAGCCGTTTTGTCCTGCTGGTGATTTTGCCAGTGAAATATTTTTTACAGATTTCTCAGCAACCTCTTTTGCATTCCTCTCGGCAATGATTCTGTCAGGAAATTGTTTGACTAGTCCATCGACCACGTCTTGCATCACGTCAAATACATGTATCGATATTCCCTGTGGTATTTTGTTTGCAAGATGCGTAACCATAGGAGCTCCCATGGCTCCTAGGCCGATGAATCCAATTGCAGAATATTCTGCCATGTCAATATTGCCTCAAACTCGTACTAATTGATTTTTTCTACGGAACGTTGAAAATTCTTGAAATAATTACAATGGTGTTTGTGTTGGAGACGAGACCGATCAACAATCAGAAGGCGGAAAAAGCCGAGTTGGGGTAACGGAAGATATCCGCTCAATGTTCCCCAATTTTTATTCTCCAACATTGCATTATCGTCTCGACTAGCAGGAGAACATGGTTCACTGTTTATATTGTTGATACGAGAAGGTCTAATGATGTGGTAATATTAGTAAATACATGGGCTAGGGGGGCGTCCCTGTGACTGACATTCAGACTGCATACAATCGATCGGCTATATGCAATCGGTTGTTGAATTAATTTTCAAACAATAGCCCAAATCTAAGAAAAACTCAGCCCACGCCACCATGTCAACTATTACCGTCGAGCAGACTGCAGCCCTTGCAAACAATTGGCTGCCTTCTTCCGCAGGTATTGTAGAGCTATTCGCTCTCTCAGCGGGCTATTTAACACTTCCTGAGAAGTATTTTGTGCATCCAGCCTCTGAGAATTCTCGACGGACGGTGCCATCGTTAGCATTTCTTATTCAACATCGTCACCCAGCCACTGGGAAGCTCACTAGGATTGTCTTCGATCTGGGGCTGAGACGCGATGTCAAGAGATACTCCGAACCAATCCAACGACATGTATCCACGAGACAACCTCTGACAACAGATCCAGATGTAGTCAAGAGTCTTGCGGCAGGAGGACTACGCCCTGATGATATCGATTACGTGATTTATTCACATGTAAGACAACCTCTACTCTAATCAAAGATGTCTACTGAAGTTCAAAATATTAGATGCACTGGGATCATATCGGCGAGCCTCGAGATTTCCAGAAAAGTACATTCGTCATTGGACATGGTTCTTGGGACTTGTTCAAACCCACAGAAACGTCCTCTCTGCGGGGAAGTCATTCCTTCTTTGAGCCTGGAATACTACCGGACGACAGAACCATTGAACTAAATGACGCTGAGACCGTTTCAAAAAACGAGAAAAAGCCTTCTATTATCCCGGGAGATGCTAACTTTGGTCAACCCTGGACTACGCATTCAGAAATGGACATTCACGTCCTTGACATATTCAATGATGGAACTGTAAATATTGTCCATGCCCCCGGGCATCTTCCAGGGCATATAAATTTACTAGTCAAAACAAGCTCAGGGCAACGTATTTATCTAGCTGGAGACGCATGCCACGATCGACGAATTGTACGCAAAGAGCTAGAGATAGGAGAGTGGTTAGACACTGCAGGTCATATCTGTTGCATACACGCAGACCGAAAGAAAGCAGAAGAGACAATTGAACGGATTCGGCAACTGGAACATAAAGGAGTAGAGGTTATCTTTGCGCATGATGTTGAATGGGTAGAGAATGCGAAGAATCAGTCGCGATTTTGGGGGGTATAGATCAGTCTATATTAATCTTGTTAGTCTGTAGATTTAGCTTCTCCATAAGAATCAAGTCGGCCTAAGCAGTTTCTAAGACAATAATAAATAAATTCAATTTTTTGAGGACCCTACCAATGTTGTATCAATTTTCAGCTTACAAAATATGAACACCTGTATTTAAGGTGCTGCGGGGTCCCATTTATCGGCCACTTCTCCAAATCTTTTTCATTTCACCCTCACTTTCCATAAGCATAAGCATACATTACGCAAGAATATGTCTTCAGAATCGCTTAAAGAGCAATTTATCGCCGAAAATGGCGAACATGCATGGAAAGACTGCTGGCAAAGCATCCTCAAACTCAGCCCGGGGTTCTTCAAAGCCAGTCTCGATCTTCTCAGTGTACCAAAACGAGCCGGTCATCACCACCTACCCGCTAAACTCCAAGCACTCATTGCCCTTGCAGTGGACAGTGCATCTACTCATCTTTATGCGCCTGGTATACAAGAACATATCCAAACTGCTCTCAAAGAAGGTGCTACAGTGGCAGAGATAGTCGAGGTTGTTGAATTGACCTCAACACTTGGTATACATGCCTGTAATATCGGCGTCCCCATACTTGCAGAAGTTCTCAGAGAAGAGAATCATCCTGCGGGGCAAGCATCACCCTTCAATTCTCGCCAGGAGCAGCTCAAAGCTGAATTTATAAAGAACAGAGGATATTGGCACGTATTTTGGGAGGATTTCCTACGACTTGACCCTGATTTCTTCGCGGCATACTTGAATTTCTCTTCTGTTCCATGGACCAAAAAGACAGAACATGGCGAAAACGGGGCTTTAGAACCAAAGGTTTGCATTTCACGAGGTATTACAAAACTTCGCTAGTGCTAACAAACTTGAACGTGATAGGTAAAGGAGCTCATATACTGTGCATTTGATGCAGCAGCAACACACCTGTATGTGCCTGGGCTAAAATTGCACATGAGAAATGCTTTGAGATACGGAGCCACTCCACAGGAAATTATGGAGGTCTTGGAGATTGCCACGTCATTAAGCTTGCATACTGCGAATGTAGCTGTTCCCATATTGGAGAAAGAGTTATCCAAGAAATGATTTGGCATAATTCTCTTTTAAGTTTGACTTTTCTGATCTCTTCTGAACGATTGCAATCGTCTTTACATTCACTCTTCAAATATAATATTATAAAAGCAATCGTTTGCTATTTAATTAATAGGTCAGGAAACCCTCGAATTATTTGACTTCAATAAGTTGACCATCAACACTTCATTTTTTGACTTTGAAGATCACATGTGAGACAGCAAAATATATCATGAAAACAATCTTCCTCGTGTAATGACAGTGACATTTTCGTATGACTTTGCTTCTCACATTGCCATCTACATATTGTATTCCCCATGGGCAAGGCAGTCTAACAAGTCGTCAGATTTATCATCATTATCTGGGTGGTGGTAATGTTACATGTATAAAAAATTATTGACCGAGTAATACCTAGATGATCATTATAGGAACGAATAGAAAATGAACAAACTCCATCAAGCATGACACAGATTAATCGACAAGATCTGGAATCTGACTTAGGTCGCAGGAAAACTATTAAGCTATACGAAATCCTATTGTAAAATATCCTGCGAAACGGTGACAGCTTCTCTCTCCTTCTCCTTCTCGTTCTTCTTCTCTTCTTGCAAAAAACGATCCCCATTCTCAATCAATTCCTCGGATGTCAGCAGCATCTTTGGAACGAGCGACTCACGAGCAGGTACCAGCAGACTCGCGACTGAATAAACACCAAAGGAGCTGAAGAATCCATAATACCAATTGAGATCTGTAATGTATGCATCACCTCCAATGTCAATATTAGGGTTGACGGCGTTGATTAGCCCCGGCAGAGTAGGCCCGACAGCTGCTATCATTGCCGCAAGTGC
The DNA here is from genome assembly GCF_021365285.1 of Talaromyces proteolyticus. Taxonomy (NCBI): domain Eukaryota; kingdom Fungi; phylum Ascomycota; class Eurotiomycetes; order Eurotiales; family Trichocomaceae; genus Talaromyces; species Talaromyces proteolyticus. The sequence continues at coordinate 1,814,621 of NW_025764286.1, read as the reverse complement.
ACGCCAATTGATTCCGTACCAGTAGGCGTATCGGCCGTGAGGCTTGTATAGAGACGGAATGTCGATTGCTTGACGTTTGACGACAAAGAAGTCGGCAATTTGGATGCCCTAATCGCTTTATAGTTAGAACCCGTACTTAATAGAAACGTAGGATCATCAACACCTACCATTATGGGGGCGAGGAAGATTCCCAATGAGTTCATAAAATTGAGCAGCGATGTTGCAGAGGAAAGTATTTTCCATGGAACCAAGGCCCAGCCACCCAGTATGGTGAGGATAACAGCACCACGTTTAATGTTGATATATTTAGGCCATAGGCTCGCCATGTCATTTGCTCCGCTGATGACGGTGGCACTGATGTTTACGCAGACCTGCGCCAAACACCAGCTTATACCCGCGAAGAAGGTGGCGGCCCTTCCGGCAGGGCCGTCCCAGGTATCTATAATCGATATAGGGTCCCATAGGGCCTGTCCATAGCGCGTGATCGATGCCGACGTGACTACAATTCCAATAACGGCAACCCAGCTGCAAACTACAGGGAACCACAGACCCTGAGACAAGGATGTCCTCGGTGCGCCTATATAGCGAGTAAAGTCAGGTATATTTACGCCAACTGTTGACCTATTCAGAAGTAATAACATCAGCCTCACGCTGGGTGTATAAGTGTTCGAGTTCAAATACTACTTACCAGCTCGCAGTGCAACTATTCAGTGCCCACATGGTTAACCAGGCCTTCTGTGAACCCGTCACCGTTGCTTGCTGATCCCATATACTGCCAGAACCATTGGCTCGGGTACAAATCCAGATCACCATGCCTAATATAGTGGCCGTGATCATAACAGTCTTGGCCATGAAAAGCCACTTCATCTTGTATGGCGGAATTGTCAGCAAGGGGAACTGTAGGGCCCAAATAATGAAATATGATATCATCTCTTGAGTGGTGATTCCAGCGGATTCCGGGAGATGATTAGGGATATCCTGATAGGAAGGCCAAATTGCGCGTATCACTTGCGTTGTCGGTGCCACTGCGAGGTAGTTCGTGATGGCATGCCAGAAGAAGCAAGTGACGAGGCGTACGACCACGGGAAATTTGGCGAAATGATAGCCAAAGGAACTGCGTGTAAGAACAGCGAAAGGGACATGAGTTTTGGAACCTGCGTAACCATGGAGTGTCATCGGTACAGCCATAACGCTGGAACCGAAGACGATACTGAAAATCGCCTCGCGCCTGGTTTTTTTCCATTATAATTATTTAGTCTTGGGTGGAAGCTTCGAACACACGAACATTATCGAGAAGGATGCTCACCATGACAGTCCAACTGCAAGGATGCTGCTTCCTGTTTCCCAACTTTGAATACTGATCACATCGCTGATCCAGTAGCCTAGGATCGTCCAATTTGTCCAAGTGCGACGTTCAGGGGGAGTAACGTCAAGATCGATATTCGTCCATGTCCCCGCGGGAGCCCAGCTGGATTCTTGTTTGGGCAAAATCCAGCCTTCTACAGTTGTTTTGCGCTTTGCCGCAGATTTCGCCGCGGCAACTTCGTCCTGGACTCTGCGACGCATTACTGTGTGATTATAACCAGGAACACTAGATTCTATTAGTTGAACCGGTGGGCGAGTTGAATGGAACTTGAAACCATACATACAGTACAGATGGACGGGGCTGGTATTCGGGGTTGAGGTGGATGGGAAATATAAGATAATCTCTCGTATCTAAGGCCGCAAGAACAGTATATTGTCCCAGAAGTTTTGTCCCAGCCAGCCGGATCCTGGTCCGTAGAGGGCGCAACATGCATAAAAGTAGGCTATTAGTGGAACATTACCTAGGAACAGTGGGTGTACCACCCAGCAAGGCCTATGTAGATACGCGTATCTCCTCTGCTGTACTGTAAGATAAGGGATAGACATTCTTTTTGCCGTTCATCCGTTAGTGATTGCTTATCGCGTTGGTCGTAAACTCGTGTACTCTAGTTAGCTATCTTGTGGGAAATTGAGTACTCCACACGGAGTCACAGTATTAGAGCTATCTGACGGCCGGAAAATTACCACGTTTCCATAGAATCAGATTAAGACTATTTAAAAAGGCCACGACTTATTGTAGATAGACATAGGTGCATCTGGGCATATGCACAAGCTGATGCTCGGATTACCACTTCTTCACTCACCCGCTTATCAGCGACCGTTACTCCTGTATACAGCACGAGTCATGTATATATTACGGGCCGATAAGAGGTTGACACGTAATGATAAATACCACACTATACATTGTAACAAACTGTTCGTTAATTAACTTTTGATTTGGTTTATTGACTTCGTTTCCAGGCGTAGACGGTTGTATAGGTCTACAGATTGCATGACAGCCAGCAAGACGGGCCACAACTCTTCTACCATGGCGATATCGATTAGTATTCCAGTCATTGATATCTCTGGGTACCTAACAGGAGACAAAGCCGCAACAGCGTCTATCGCCTCTTCAATCTCGTCTGCCGCACAATCACCAGGCTTCTTTCAAATCACCGGCCATGGCGTTCCTCAAGAATTAACCTCGGGCATGCTTGCACGGGTAGCAGCATTCTTTGCTCTTCCAGCTGAGAAAAAAATCGCGCTTCACAGAAATAACTCACCCGCGCTACGAGGGTTCGAAACTGTTGGCGAACAGACGTTGGAAAGCGGGTTTGTAGATTCCAAGGAAGGATTTATGATTGGGCCCGAAAGGTCAGAGGAAGGGGCAAGGTTTCTACAAGGTCCGAATCAATGGCCTGCAGAGACGGACGTTGAGGGGCTGAAAGTGAGTATGATGGAATACTTTGGCGAGATGCAGAATTTGAGCAAGATTATGTTCCGTCTGATAGCTCTGGGGTTGGAATTGGACGAGAAGTATTTCGACGACTTTGTCGGCAGTAAGGATTGTACGTGCGACCTGAACAAAGGTAAGAGCCACGATGTGTCGGTGCTAACGCAAAGTAGCCATTACAATGTGTCGAGCACATAGATATCCACCGGCAACTGAGGAAATGTCCAAGAATTCCAGGGGAATAGGCGCTCATACTGACTTTGGTGCCTTGACTCTACTGCTACAAGACAAAAGTACGAAACCGTTTCCCCCTTAATAATAACATTGTCAGCTCTTCTTCTGACTCTATTTTCTTTTCTTTGAAAGTTGGTGGATTAGAGGTCTTTTATCGACCTACTGAGACTTGGCATATTGTTGAGCCGGTGGAGGGTGCATTTGTTGTGAATATTGGTGATATGCTGGGTGCGGTGCCCCGGTTTACTTCAGTCAGGCTTTTCTGCTCTACTAATCCGTTTGCAACATATACAGAACGATGGACGAATAATCATTATGCCTCTACCCTTCATAGAGTAATGTCTCCCGTGAGCAACCAGAATCGATACAGCGTGGCCTTCTTCAACGAAGGGCTTCTCGATCAGATGATTGAATGCATTCCGACTTGTTTGAAGCATGGTCAAAAGCCACTGTACGAGCCAGTGAAGGTGGAGGACCATTTGCAACAGCGGTACGGAAATAGTTATCAATAAGTTTTTATTCTTGGAAATCCAGATTTACTTTCGAAGTGAAAAAGACATAGGTTAGAAATAGGTTAGGCCAGAGCACGAAGAGCCACTAACGGATATATCGATTTTTTTTCGACAACGCGAGTTTAGTTTAGATTTCTCTCTGCTTCTTAAAATAGCACACCCAGGAGTCGTTGTAGTATATGCAATTTGCCTACCTACACCACCTAACATAAACGGCTCGAGAATTTTCAGTAAGTGTTTTTCTCGGAATCATGTTGATCTAGTCAAACTTCAATCATCAGCATTTTATAAGGGATTTGCACTGAGTTAGAAAATTTTTCAAGGATTTCTGGCTTTTTTTTTTGTTTGTTCTCGATGCACATGTTCTATGTATTATAAACCAATCATTTCATCGCAAAGAAGGGCATATATCGAGCGATTTTTCCACCTTCTACTTTCCTACTTCTGTGTCACAAACAACATTTGAACGATGGAGCTGCTCTTAATGCGACACGTCTTCCCAACTCTGCCATCCGCGACCTTGAGTTTGCTTAAGATCTTCTTCTGTATAAACCTTTCCATTTGTGAAATAGCCAGCATGGATCTTCGCGTCTATCTCAACACGAGAATCTGTAGGAATCATGTCTAAAATGTCAAGGTCAACGCAATTTAATTGTGTAAAGGTGAAAGGAGGGTTAAAACGAACGGTCAGGAATGGGAATTCGCTCCAAAATAGGGATTCCTTGCTCTACAATAGCGTCGTGTTTCATATTAGACATGGAAAGCATGCGGTCAATCTTCTTGACTCCCAGCCAGTGGAGAATGTCGGGCATTAATGTTTGGAATCTCATCTGCAGAGCCGGGGACGGCAGTTCTGTATGAGCAAGCATCCACCAAATAGTAACAACAGCACGATAATGAATCTAAGTGGAGGGAGGAGGGGGCCCTATACTTACATCCTTGACGCCAGCGACATTCTCGGTACGGACAAAGTACTTATCGGCTGTATCACCGCCACGCTTCCGCGAGTTGTACACGAGGTACTTGACAACCTCACCGAGCGCGCGGCCCTCCTTCCGGAAATATATCACTATTCCTGAGCCCCCATTTTGAGCTTCCTTGATAGCTTCCTCAATGCCGAATGTGAGGTATGGGCGGCACGTGCATATATCTGACTGGAATACATCAGATCCGTTGCATTCGTCATGAATCCGGAGCGCAAGCTTGCACTTCTCATCGGATACACGTTCTGGGGGGCCGAATATATACACCGTAAGACCTCCAATGGGCGGTAAAAAGATCTTGATGTCTGGCCGCGTTATGAGTTCGGGATAGCTACCGCCGGTATGTTCGAATAGAGCGCGTCTTAGAGTGCCCTCGTCAATGCCGAATCGCGACGCAACGCCAGGAAGATACCACACGGGTTCAACGGCACATTTTGTTACGCGTACATCACCCTGAGAATTACTGACAATCTTGCCATCAACGGGAAGACGCCCTTGTGCAATGGAGTCTGTAATCTCGGCGACGCGCATATTGGCCCGTGTGATGGCAATGGTTGGCCGCACATCCAGCCCCTCGTCAAGGTGCTTGCTGTAGTGCTTTACAACATCATGTCCAAAGGGGTCCATTGCCACGATCTTAGTAGGGTCCGACCAAGCCGGTTGCTGTGGGAAATCAAAGGTTGGCTGGGTGTTTTCGAAGCTGGGGCGGAAATTCTCCGGTAGATGGCCTGCGGCGATAGCAAGGGCGCTATAAACACAGTAACTACCACCGTGGGCACCGATGGCATTGCGCTTCCTTAATGTTTGGCCATTGCGCGAAACGAGAATAGGGCCTCGTTCCTGGGGGTCGGCGGCACCCCAATTGAGACTGATAGGGTCGACCACGCTCTGCCCTGGATAGGTTGTTAACTGACAGACAGCAAGTCAGTCAGTCATCTTATCTATCTTTCTTCCTTTTGCTCTAATGAGAATGTCGACATACAATAACGGGACCCTTGCTGGGGGTGTCTATGAACTTGGGAATGGCCATCTGAACGTTCCGCTTGCTGTTAGGTGAAGGCAATGGATCAACATTGAAAGCATAAGTCGTGTTGAGTTCCTTCATTTCAGTAAATTTGGGGGATTGCCTTTATAAAAAAGGCAGCATGTTACAAGATATGTGAGCAAGTTTTCTCAAACTTGAGTAATGGTAAGATTTTACTTTCTTTTTTTGTTCGCCTTGCAAAGCTATTGGCTACGCTCGCGATTGACTGAGTGACCAATGTTGGGCGTGCGATAAGACCGATCATTTGATATCTTGATCTTCAGTGTCGGTGACTTATCGAGGTGGAAACAGTCGCGGTCGTAAATACGAGGAGATACTAAGATAGCCCTTATCAATCAACGGATTTACTATTTAATGAGTGTACATTAATATGGCTGTTGCCCTAGCTCTTCTCGATTCACAGTGCACAAATCAAGAGAAATATTGCTATATTTATGTTAATCGTAAATTTTATTCTACGGAGTGTTTATCGGCTTTTTTTTAAATGGACTCTAATCTCCAGGTCTATCAACTGATATAGCTAGTCCATAGTGAAAAGTAAAACTTCAAGCCTAACCCTGACCGCGCTCAACTGTCAACTTTCAGGCTAATTCAGTTGTAAATTCTAAAAACTTGAAACATAATCTACTATAGATAATATCACTAGAACAAGGTCCCATCGCCGTCAAGGATAATCGGGCTCGACTTTGTTTCTGGGCGCAGCTTCGCTGCCAGCTCTCGCCCTCCTTTCCAAGTCCCAGCCTCCAACATCTGAGCCATACTCAGCTTCGTTCCTTGCTCAGCAAACTTGCTCGAGACCAGCACAAACAGTTCGTCTAGCAAAGCCACCGTCATGGCGCGCCACTCTACAATTGCATCTGCCGTGGGAGGCAGTCTAGGAAGATCTTCACCGGCGGCAGTGTGCTGTTGCTCGATTTCGGGCTTGAGGCTGAGAATCCCGAGATCAATAAATAGACCGCCATTGCGATACTCAGGGAGACCAGTGCCTAACTCCTCGTTGGTAACCTTCATTCCGAGAATACGCACAAACGGTACGATAATGGAATATCCAAGCCACTGCGTCAGCTTGTGAAATGGCTGTATTGAACCTGCTGTAGACGTTGTAATTGAGCTGCCTGTTGTAATTGCTTGAGAAAGCACTTGTAGTGGCCATGCATCGCCAACCGGTTGGCCCTGGATGATCGGACGATCTGCAGGCCAAGATGGTATTAGAATTCTCTGCAGGACTGACCACATCAGTTTGTAGTCTAGAATATTGTCTTCTGACGCAGCGACGAGATAGTCTGTTCTAAATCAGTACTAGTACTCTAACTATCTTGCTATAAGGACTGCACTGTAAGGGAAAACTCACCGACAATGTTACCAGGTCTACCGGTTGGCCCAACAACCTCTGATAATTGTTTGAGCGACCTGCCAACGTTGTTCAGCAGTCCGACGCGCGAGGAGACCCCAATTATAGGATTCTCTTCAGTGACCTGAAAGAATTTGATAAAACTCTCGTCAGTGAATTCGATGAGACCAGAGGCTAAGAATCCAATATCAGCTTCAGTCAGTTATATACAGGGATGGGATCCCACCGTCTACCGTTGGCTCCGAAGTACCGGAGCTATTCAAGGCTCCTGATAATACCATGTAGAGCGAAGCAACCGCGATACCTTCGCTGCGATTGTATACGTTACCGGTCTCGGGCTCATTAAAGGTCCAAACGTCGCCCGCGCCTGCATCGAGCAACACCGAGACAACAAACAAATCAATAAGGCGGCGGGTGGCCTCGAGATTGTCAATTCCTTCTTGCGCAGTCCATTCTTCCAGGAGTGGCACGATGCGTGCAACACCGCCAACGTCAAAGTGTTGCCAGCGGCCGTGAGGGGGGATTTCGTTGAATCGGTCAGGGCCAAAATCGCGCTGGATGATTCCAACTACAAAGTCGGCAGCTTCTGGCATGCGATTCTTATGATAATCAAAATTATTCAAGCTTCCTGCTTCGGCCGCGCGAAGAACCGTTTTGGCGCGCTCTCGCACAGCTTCGAGACTTAAGAGGTAGGCAATGTCTGGATTTGCCATTGTGTCCCGGCGTCTTTACGAGACTTGGTAGTTGACGCTGAACGGAACACTAAAAAAGAGCACACAGTACTCTGTACTTCTGACAAAGTATCCAGACTTGGCTGCATAGATACCTAAAAAATATTAAATCCGGTGTTAGGCGTTACATAGGGTTGCGTCGAAGCACAGCTTCCTCCTTATCAATGTCGATACATATATACGATACATACGGGTCTAGTCGTGCCAAAACCCAACTAATTGTTATCGCAGATAAGCAAGATATTCCACTTTTTCCAGAAGAAGAGGGACGTTCTTTCAATATTTATGGGGAAAACTGACGCCATAAAAAACCCGTAGTGCAGCCGTCGTATTTTTTTTTTAATTATCGAAGCCCGGCCCCTTCTACACAAATCTCTTCGTACGCACATACTATATATCCCCCTCCTCAGCATTTGCAATATTGAAAACCGCTCTTCCCCAACAGCACCGTCGCAATGGCGTCAAACATTTCCATCATAAACGACTCAGAGTTTACTGCTGGGCTGACCAAACTTCGCAACCGTTCTTTGAAGCCTTCATCCGTCCGTGCTATTGTATCTCAGCTATCCACTATCGTGTCAAAACATGCAGTGGCGACACCGCATCCGCCAGTAGCCAGCGATGAAACCATTGCTATCGTCGTGATTCTTCGCTCCGGCATTGCCATGGTGGAACCATTCGTCTCAACATTGCCCGATGACACGAATATGGTCATCTACCATCTGGGGCTTTTCCGTGAACGACAGACGCTGCAGCCCATCGAGTATTACAACAAACTCTCCAAGAGAAACCCCAGTATCAAACGTGCATATATTCTAGATCCTTTAATTGCAACGGGCGGTACCGCAGCTGCTGCAATTAACATAATGAAGTAAGTTCTCATCTCTCTCATGTTACTTGAACTCACTTCGATATCGGATTCAAATATTTTCACCTCGTTAACACTTCACTAGAAATTGGGGGATTGAGAAGATTACATTTCTGTCTCTCGTGGCAAGCAAGCCGGGCCTGGAAAAGGCTGCAGCAGTATGGCCGGAAAATGTCCACATCTTGGTTGGTGCAGAAGATGCTGAGTTGGACGATAAGGGATATGTGAAACCTGGACTTGGAGATATCGGGGATCGTCTATTCGGGACCATCTTTGAATAAGTAGACATGAACTCTCTAATGTAATGAGCACGCAAATTTTTAACCGTGTCAATGTTGAATCTTAGTAGTTTAAATAACAAAATAATAAATAATGTTGCTGTGATTAATCAGGGTCACTGCTGTCCAAGTTCTATCGATCTTTTAGAAAGTATCTTGGATATACAGTATCAGACCAAAATAAACTAGGGCCGGCTAAACCTAATGAAACTTCATCAGAAATATTTAGTATATACTTAAATCACAGTGACCTATTCTACAGAGAACCGTAAAAGCGATCTCCAAAATCGCCAAGTCCCGGTGCAATATGACTGTCGGAAGAGATGATTATTAGCGAGACCGAAAAAAGAATTGCGAGATCAAACATCATATTTCTGAACATACTTGGACGCAGTGAGGTCTTCATCCACCGCAGCCGTCACCAATCTCAGCTGTGGAAATCGCTGCACAATCGTGTCGAGCCCTTTACGAGAAGCCACCAAGTTGACAAAGATAATTTCCTCCTCCGGCACGTCCATCCCTTTCAACACCTCGATGGCTTTTGATGCCGAGCCACCTGTCGCAAGCATAGGCTCGAGGATCAAAATGCCTACGGGGAGTAACGATTTCGTTATTCATAGACTCATAGACGGCGTTAAGGAAAATTGAAATATTTGTATGGCATACTTTTTGAGGCAATATCTTTCGGAAGTTTCGAGTAGATATAAACTGGTAGGCATGTTTCCTCGTCGCGTTGGATCAAGATGGTGCCCATGCTCAGATTATGTCTAGATGAGATCAACCAGGTAAGCCTCATCTCTGTCATTCATCTTGGACGCTTCTTCCAAAGCTGGCACTAACCTATAAGACTTTCGCAGCACATTCTCAAAACTTGCTCCCGCACGTAGAATGCTCACGCCACAGATTGATTTGACCTGACGTCTTCCATTGTAGGGTAGCCTTGTGGGGGTATAGACTGTAAATGGCTCAGTTGGGATTAAGTTGAGCGCTATAATTTCATGTCAACATATACATCAATATAGATTAGCCCTTGGAGAAGAGACGTCAACGTATAAGGGGTCAATGTGGTCTTTGGCCTTACCAACGGCAATGATTTGATTCGCAACATTCTCAAAAGCCTCATAGAAAGCACTAGAAGTTGTCTCCGAGTTCCGTAGAATTGTCATGCAACTGAGCAGGTAGTTACTTTGCTCCAGGACGACCACGCGATCGGATGCATATCCATTGGGATTATGCATTTTCTGATGAAATTTTTTTTTTAGTAAATCCGCTGTACAGATGGAATGTGATCTTTCAGTAATAGAGGCTTTAGAATCTGTAACGAAATTATTATTCTCAAGTTTCTACACATGTTCCTATATTAAGCAATGAATTAAGGCTACATAACCCTAACTCACAAGTGGGTCTAGCCTCAGGCGATAACTTATCAGATAGCAGAACGCATGGGCGATAAGCAGCTTGTCATATTAGTATCGTATTATCATTCAGTAAGAGACTTCGTATCGCACCAGGACTTTTCCCTATGGATCCGGCTTTGTTTCACTGTTGCTAAACAGATACTAGGGGGTTTGAAAAGTGGACCATGCGTGTGGTCGAGGCATTCATTGATTTGCTTATAGCCGGTATACATAAGATAATTAGCATAAAAACGCCTGTTCTATGCCAAATAGATATTACAGTTAGATATGTCACGTATGTCTGGCGATCATTAATTAAAGTCATTAATTTCAACAATGGCCGCTGGACTTCGTCTCCTATCCGGTCAGCATATATTCCTTGTCCTATCCACAGATTCGGGACTCACGGTGTGCTATAGGTAGCAGCTATCGTGAACTTGCACAACTGGTAACGAAAAGGTATTCTAATTTTCCTTTCCTCGGTATCTTTTAAATAATACTGACGCCAGAGTGTGATGCGACTTACAGAATTGGCTACCCCCTCAGTGCAGAAGCGCTGCACATCTCCCGGTTTTCCAACGGGGAAACGTTCGTGTCGATTGAAGCATCTGTCCGCGGTGCAGATGTATTCATCATACAAACAGCATCGGATCCCGTGAACGATATGCTCATGGAGCTCCTGATTGCAGTAAGCGCATGCAAGATGGCATCTGCTAGAAGCATCACGGCCGTGATGCCATGTTATCCATACGCCCGACAAGATAGGAAAGACCGCAGTCGCGCACCTATCACAGCTAAACTTGTGGCTACCATGCTGGAAAGCGCTGGATGTAACCATATCATCGTGAGTCGGCTCAGGAGAAGGAAAGAGATATGTAAATGAGACTGTACCTGACCGGATGTTACCGACGGTACCCGACAGACCATGGATCTTCATGCTTCACAGATTCAGGGTTTCTTCAATATCCCAGTTGATAAGTTTGTATCCCTCCGTTTTGCACGCTGGGGGGTTGTACTGACTGTGGGTAAAAACATGTACAGTGTAAACTACCCAAAACGCTGGAATTCCGACAAAGTGTGCTAACATCCTTGGAATGGAACAAGCTGTACGCCGAGAAGACAGTCATTGAATATATCCAACGAGAATTCGAGCAGAAAGACTTGGTTCTTGTGTCGCCGGATGCTGGCGGTGCGAAGCGGTATGGTAGCAATTCAGTATCTTTCTCATTAGAAAAAGAATGAAATAAAATACTTATTCATGATATATTGATATTTAGAGCAGCTACCATAGCAGATCATCTTCAGGTCGACCTCGCTATCATTCACAAGGAGCGTAAGGTCGCAAACAAAGTCAGCCGCATGATTCTAGTCGGCGACGTGAAAAACAAAATTGCAATCATTGTCGATGATATCGCAGACACATGCGGCACACTTGCCTCAGCATCCAAAATCCTCAAGGAGCATGGGGCCCAAAAAAGCATAGCGATAGTCACACATGGGTTTTTGAGCGGACCATCCGTTGGGGTAATCGAGAGCAGTGACCTTGAACGGCTTGTTGTGGCCAACACCCTCCCGTTGCCGGCCCTTGCAAAGTCCTGTGCCAAAATCCAACAGGTGGATATTAGTCCGATCATTGCAGAGGCGATTCGAAGAACACATAATGGAGAATCGTAAGTTGCACGGTTTCCTCATGACAACGCTTGTCTGTCACCCATGATTGACCGCGGTCTAGGATTTCAATGCTTTTTAATTAATTAGGAGCTAATCTGATTATATCTAAACTTGCTGGTGTCAAGCGTTTGAAAGATCGTCGTCTGTCTTTTCTGTGTGTACGCTTTCTCTTGCCTATGTAGTCCGTCCGTGCATCTAGTCGCACATGTAGCTTCTTTTTTGCCCTAACGAGATAAAACATGTCAAAAAACGCAGTTTCTCTCCTCTTATCGACATGGATTGGGCATAGCCAAATGAAGTATTGCTATCTGATAAGGAACAAGATTTAAGAAGAATGAAGATACTAATTAACTCCACTCCGGAACCGAACTCTGTCGCCGTCCCGCACGGGCGAGACAAAATTAGCCTTGGTAGGCAGCAAATCGTGTTCAAGTACAAATGTCGACCTAATTTAGGAGCACTGGAACATAATCAGGCGTTGAGAGGAACGGTTACGCAATCATCCGGAGAATAGTCCGTCGTATTCGCCCGCACAGTTGTGATTCGCGGGAATTCTTTCCTTCAACCTCACACAATCATCAATCTCTTTCAATACATGCATTCGGAGCCCTGCATGCGGCAGACGATTCGGTGAGGGATATATTTGAGGAAGTAGGCAACACAAGACAATGACTGAGTCAGCCTCTGCCAAAAAGACACGGGCTGGCAAACCCAAGGTCCGGACCGGATGCCAAACCTGCAAAGTCCGACGTGTCAAGTGCGACGAGCAAAAGCCCTTTTGCTTACGGTGCCGAAATCTCAATCTTCAATGTCAAGGCTATCCAGCGCCCATTGCGCGGCGGAGAAAGAAGACCTCTATTCTTTCTCAGAAAACTGAGCGTTCATCACGGTTATTAGCGCCCTCTGGATCACATACACATACGCTCCCATCAGCCAGGTCGCCTTGCCCCGAACAGGTATTATTACCTGTCCTTTCCTATTATTGTGATCCCCGCATTGCTTCTTCACGCCACCATCAGTTAGCGGAAGGGGACGTCGTATACTTTGACTACTTCCGCTATCAGGTGGCGAACAACTTGGCTGGATTCTACACAACCAGCATTTGGTCGCGCTTGGCCGCCGGCGAAGGTCTACAGGATGACTGCATCCGTCATTCTGTACTATCTATCGGCGCGTTTATGCGTTCAATGGCCGAACCGGCACCTAGTCTATGCAACTCAACAGCCTCAGGTGGTGGCATGTCACGGACTCTGATGCTTAACAGAATCATCAATAATAAACATCAAGAAGCGGCTTTGCAGCATCATGCCAAAGCCACCACCTCCTTTCACCGGAATATCCAATATTTGACATTGTCCACTCCATCTAAAGTTGTTATTACAACACTATTGTTGGCGGTTTTCGAGCTTCTACAGGGACAAATGAACGTAGCAAATTTATTAGTCAATTCCTCCATAGATTTTCTTGGAAGCTTCCCATCAAGAAAATATTTTTCCGATCACGAATTCCAGGAAGTCGAATGGGTGCTTCCCTTGGTCTCTACCATGAGCCAGCTTTCTCTCCTCCTCCGGCCTCGTTCCCATGATATCCGCACACTCCAGATGACGGTCGATTCCCGCTTCCCCGAGCCCAACTGGGACTCACTGTTGAAGATCTTTACCTCCTGGGGTCGTTTTTTCACTTCTTCGATCATGTTACTTCAGCAAACTCTATTGTACGGACTAGAGCAACACACGCCGAACAATGCACTTGACCAGTTAATTCCACAGCAGGAGGCTCTCCTGTCGCAATTGCGAAGGTGGCAGGCCATCCTAGAAGAATGCGGTAAAAGCTCACATTTGGAGCCATCCCGTAAAATCACTATGCGACTTATACAGATTCACTGGCTACTACTCTACATTACTATCAACTGCTGCTTAGATTCCACCCAAATGATGTATGACTTGTATGACGCCGAATTCCGTCAACTTTGTGCTCAGTGTAAGGACATGATACGCGACAGCTTATCACACCAACGGCCCACCTCTGTCTTGCTCGGGGAAGGGCTAATCCTATCTCTCACTACCGTCATCCGATGTTGTAGGAACCACGACATCCGTATGATGGCTGCAGAGGCGGCAAGGCAAATTCCTGCATCAATGATCGTCTGGGATGTTCGGGAACTGCTAGATAATCTACTAGCTGCCGTTCTATTGGAAGAACTAGGCCGAGATGACACAGGAGTTATCCCGCCACACTCGAGGTGGACTTATTTAGAGACAGATCCAAGCCAGCAGAAGAGTCAAAAGCCCGATAGAATCTACCAGAGGCTAGTCCCAAACGAGGCTGGAATTGCGGTCTACACTAGGCTAACAATTGCTTCTGATTTGAGATCAGATATCTGCAATGCAGCTCGTTGCCGAAAAGTTCACACAGAGCTTTAATTGTATTTATAGGACTCTAAAGTGGAGATTGAAGCTACAAAACTCAGTACACAGGCTGCTCAAGCTGTATTATTGCGTAACAAAACAACGACTTAATAGGGTCATTCAGTAGTAACAAGGACCAAACACAGTTTCTAAACTAGCCTCCGCACCCTTTCTTCACTTCTAAGAAGTATTTCAAAGTTTATTTGTCGCAGGACTGACTGGATGTCTAATCGTTTCACCGCTTGGTTGGGCTTTTGCTCCTTAGTACGTAGCGGTCAATCTATCTATATAGTATTGGCCACTTTTTACTCCCTTATATTTCTTATCGGCATCAGTAACGAAGGTT